>NC_069780.1:60390606-60693636 GCF_027406575.1 Nycticebus coucang | reverse complement strand
ACCAATGGGCATCAGTTGCTGACCCCTAAATAAGTAGTACTGTAATATTGGAAAAACCCTGTGCATTTTATATATCATTTTATAAGTAACTGACAACACTGTAATCACTCTCTGCATTTTCTTTTCATTTTTTTCTTCTTTTGAGGTGTGGCTGCACATTCTCTGTATTCTCTTTTTATTATGTATTTTCTTCTTTTGGCGTGTGGCTGGGACAGATGTATTTGCTACATTCACTATATGCCTGCATAGAGCTCCAGTGTCTCCCCTGGGACAAGGCAGCAGCAACTTTTTTGGTAAGCTTTTCACTGCTTGTCTTGTAACTCTTCACTTTGATTCCATATGAACTGTTCCTCTCATCACCACACCTTGTCCTTGTTTGCACTTATGTCCACAAACATTCATTGCCATTGCAAATTTTTTGTGGAGACCGTGCACATTTTAGGCACACCTAAGTGTCTGACAATGAATGGATGGATAGTGAAAATGTGGTAGGTATGCACCCTGAATTCTATTCAATCACAAAAAGATTTTTAGATATTAGTAGAAAATATTTGATTTTTCCTTTGCTTATTATTTTTTTTTTTTTAGAATCACAGTAAGTCTAGAGATAGAAAGCATGGCATTATTGTAGTTCTGTAGCCTCTATCTGTACAATTGTAATGGTAGTAGTTATTCTTCTTCTTATAAACATCATCTACAAGGCACAGCCTTAGTTCTCTGGAAAATATAACTGCAAATGAAAACATTCCCAGTTCTTAAATTTCAAAATAAAAAGCAAATGATGGAAAGTCATGAAAAAATATTCAGCATTTCAAGGGAGTAATTTCAAGTGATTATAAACATAGTTTTCAAGTTATCAAATTTTAAAAATACATGCATTTTAATTAGATGTCAGAGTACATATCACAAAACAGTCATGTATGGGTCTAAATATTTTGAAAGCAATTAATTAATGCCAAGGTACTAGAAATTATATATAAGTCAAATATTTCTTTTCATTAAATGTATTTAAATTTATTGATTATAAATAAATTCACACTTGGAAAATAGCAAGAATATTTAATGTAATTTTGTTTGAAGAGTAAAAAATAATAAACTACTTAAATGTTAAAATTGCAATATGAGATGACTAAATTATACATTGATTTATACTTCAGAATTACAAATACTCATTTTTTTCTAAAACAATGTGCTGTCTTCTCGGAGTATAAAAGTAATGAAGATAGATATCAGTCATGATTTTTTTTCCACTTAATGAATAATAAATACATTTTCACTTTCTTATGATTTATTTTCCTAATTATATTTTCTTTTCTCTAGCTTATTTCATTATAAGAATACACATAATACATACAGCATTCAACATATATGGGTATTACAGTGTCTTATTTTTCTCCTGGGGAATTTGTACACTTTATTTAAAATAATATTTTAATTACCATGTGTACATAATAGTTGTATATATTTATAGGCTTTCAAGCTATCCTGGATAACATACATTATACCAAAATATGGAAATTATTTCATTTTTGAGAGAAACACAGAAATCTATAGACATAAAGCAGTGGAACGTTAATCATTCTATGAGCCACTAAACATTTCATGGAATCAGTGTAGGTAAGCACAGGTCCAGAAATTGAATCATACAGGAGGAAGGAAAGATGTGGGGAGGAAGAAGTTAAGCATATAAAAGGAGGTTTCAGGAAGTAAGAGGTCCAGATGTGTGGGAGGAAGTTAAAGGGAAGAATTGCTCAATCAGAAAAATTCAAAAATTTTATTAACAACAGAATTATTTCTACAAAGAAGTCAAGAAAAATATGCCTTTGAAAAAAAATCATTGTAAATTATTTAAAAAATTGAACATTATTTTAAAAAGTGAAAAATTAATATAAAGACTTAATTAGAATGACCTTGACAGCTTAACTTCAAGGAAAATTGATTCTGGATAGAAATTTAGCAAAACTGTATTTGGAATAGCAGAAAGTAGAAGGACCAGCAAGATATGGTCAATAGCATAACTGATGATATTTTGAACGGCTGGAATAGAGAGCAGGGCCTAGACATGTTTAGTGCCACATGATTCCCAGGTATTGTAGTAAATGGTAGAATTGTAAACAATGATAGGTACCTCTGGAAGAAAGGCTGACTTGTGTGGAAAATGGATGTATTCAAATTTTATAGTTTGACGTTGAGATAACTAATGGACACAGAGAACCATAACCAGAGGTATATGAATTAAAATGTCAATAATATTGCTATCTTGGTAGTAAGATTGTCAGCAACTTTTTAATTTTTTTCTTGCAATTTCTAAGATGCTTAAAGTAAACTTGTATGCCTTTTGTAATATAAAAGTACTTTTTAAAAACTAACAGATTTAATTATACACACACACACATATTTACTTAAAATGGAGACTAACCCTGAGATAATATCTGAATAAAAACACTTTATTTTTTTTATTTTTTTGAGACCGAGTCTTAAGCTGTCGCCCTGGGTAGAGTGCCATGGCATCACAGCTCACAGCAACCTCTAACTCTTGGGCTTAAGTGATTCTCTTGCCTCAGTCTCCCAAGCAGCTGGAACAACAGGTGCCCACCACAGCACCCATCTATTTTTTTTTTTTTTTTTTTTGGTTGCAGTTGTCATTGTTACTTAACAGGCGTGGGCTGGGCTTGAACCCACCACCCTAGGTGTACGCAGCTGGCACCCTGCTGACGGGGAGCTACCAGTGCTGCCAAAAAAAACCACTTACTTTTGATGAGCACTTCCAAATATTCAAATGGCATTGCATACCCTTATCATTATTTTCCCATAAAAATGATGGTAGTTTTCTGGCTTATCATATTAAACTTGGGTTATAGGAAAATAGTGCATTTCTGGTTATTTTCTTGTTCTTTGTATGCCATTTTGTAGTGAGCACTAAAACTACAAATTGGAGAACCAAATAAATAAAACATTTTTTGATTTAAGTATGCAATGAGTATTGATGAATATGATGTCTTAGAACTGAAGTATACCTTTCATTTTTTTCTCTCTTAGACCCAACTAAAGTGTTGGTTGGTTTAAAATTATGTCAACAAAGAAAATTGTGGCCATGGACATATTCCTGCACATATTATATATACTTTTTTAGCAATTATTAATGTTTCTTGCAATCTTGTAAATAAATACACAAACGGTATGGGTCAAATAGTCAAAGAAATATAACAATGTTAACTCTGTTCCTCAAATTTAAACTCTCAGTTTAGGAAATCAAATCAACAGTCTCTATTGTATAATATGTCTATCCATCATAAATTGACATCATTGAAGTATATGCTAACGTTTGTGAGAATTACATGATTTAACACATAGGAAATACTTGGAACAGTATCTGGCATATAGTAAACAATCATCCAGTTATCTGGTTAAAAATGTATAACTGCATGACAAATAATGCCAAATTTGCTTTTACTAGATATAGAGTGAATATCAGGAACAAAAATAGTGTGTTGGGTTTTTTTTTCCAAAAAGAATCTTTTAAATAATTATTTTTGCACAACTGTAGATTTTCTATGTGACATTTTTAGATTTTTCAATATGAAAGCACATACAGGCAAAATGAAAAACAGATGGAAACATTGGCTGGATATGAATCCATCTTTTTCCTTGTTTATTCTCTTTTTAAAAAAATTCCAGGTTAATATGGGGGTACAAATGTTTAGTTACATTATTGGTGTTTGTTAGGTAAACTTCAAGGTGTATGTTAGCCCTTTACTCAAGGGGTGTGCTGTACATTCTTATATAGTGCCATTAGATGAGAGCTTACCAATTACCCCTTTCCCCCCTCCCCCCACTTGAATTTAATTTTGTTTTACTCTCATGTGGGTGTGTAGCTGTTTATCTATTGATTTCATATTAGTATTGCATACATTACATACTAGCTTTTCCATTCTTGTGATACATTACCAAGAATGTTCTTAAACACTATCCAGGTAAATATAAAAGATATAAATGCTCCATTTTTTACGGCTGAAGAATATTCCATGGTATACATGTAACACAGTTTATTAATCCATATGTGTTGATGGGCACTTAGGTTGATTCCACATCTTGGCAATTGTAAATTGAGCTGTGATAAACACGTTAGTGTAAATGTGTTTATGGTAAAATAATTGTTTTTCTTCTCGGTAGTTACCTACTAATGCGATTGCAAGTTCAAATGGAAGGATTACTTTTAGCTTTTGGAGGATTCTCCATACTTCTTTCCATAGAGGCTGTATTAGTTTTCAATTCCACCAGCAGTATGAAAGTGTTCCCCTTCACTCCACATCCATGCCAGCATCTGCAGCTTTGGGACTTTGTGATGTGGGATATTCTCACTGGGGTTAGGTGATATCTCAAGGCGGTTTTAATTCGGAATTCTCTGATGACTAGGATATCAAGTGCTTGTAGGTAATTTGTGTTTTTCAGAGATTTGTTCCATGTCTTTTGCCCACTTATAAATGAAATTGTTTGATTTTTTCTTGTTTATTATTTTGAGTTCTCTATAGATTCTAGTTATCAGCCCTTTGCCAGATTCATAATAAATGATACAAACATCTTCTATTCTAAAGATTGCATGCTTTAGTTGTTGTACTCTTAGCTGTGCTTTTTAGTTTGATCATGTCTCATTTATTTATTTTTAGTGTTGCTGCAATCATAAAAGTGCTCTTCCTGGCATTACCTTTTCCCAGGCCATTGTTCTTAAGAGTTTCCCCATACTTTTTTTTTACAATTTGTATTGTATCATGTCTTAAATTTAAATATTTACCCAGTGAGAGTCAATTTTTGTAAATGGTGAGAGATAAAGGTCCTCTTTGTCTTCTACATGTGGCTAACTAGTTCTCCCAGCACCAGTTATTAGAGATTCTTTTCCTGAGTGCATGCTTTTGTTTGGTTTATTGAAGATCAGATGTTCATATGAGACTGGGTTCATCTCTATTCTACTCTGTAGATGTCTATCTCTATTTTTTGTGCTAGTACCATGCTGTTTTGATTGCTGTAGACTTATAGTATAACCTCAAGTCTGGTAATATGATAGACACAGACTTGTTTTTATTTTTTAGAATTGCATTGGCTATTTGGAGCTGTTTGGATTCCACATGAAATGCAGTACTCTTTTTTGTTTTTTTTCAACTTCTTCAAAGTATTAAGTTGGTACTTTGCTGGGGATTGTATTACATCTGTAGATTGCTTTGGGTAGTAAGGGCATTTTAACAATGTTGGTAACAAAGAGCACAGTATGTTCTTCCATTCGTTAGTATCTTCTGCTGTTTCTTTTGTCAGGGTTTTGAATCAAGGATATAGTATTCTTCACAGTAGCTTCAAAGAAAATGAAAAACCTGGGAATATATCTAACAAAGGACATGGAGAATATTTACAGGGACAATGCTTATTTTTCTTGTATAATTATACTCTTGCGAAAAAGATAAAATTTAGCTTTGTTTAATGACTACAGAATAAATGATACAAATAACATCTTCAGAAATGAGAAGTTGACAAAACAGAAATGGAGTGATGAAGGGTTAAAGAAAACAAATTAGTTTAATAATTTTAATTCTCAACTATTTAATTTTCTATAATTTTATATAACCACATAATTAAAATCTTAAAAATGAATTTCATCTAAGACCTAAAAGGAGCAAAGTAATAGAAATAATATTTCATGATGAAAAATTTCCTACTCTGCAGAACCTATATTTGTAGCAACAGTCTGTGGATCAAAACTTAAATTGTTATATTCAGATTCCTTTTGTATGAGAAAATTACACTACTTCCACTTGAATAAGGCACATCCTTAAGCTAGGGGGTGACAGTAAGTCTTTCTGATATAATGCTGCTCATTAAAGCTACATTACGTCTGTTATATCACAATAGCTTTCAGCTTTTGGTTTCAATTATTCCTTGAATGTATGGCAAGTATAGATTCAAGTACAGAAAGCTCACTATTTTATTTTCTAAGAGCCTAACACAATAGTCGTCGAAACTGTTAGGAGTTCATTAGTGTCCCTTCTGAGAAAAACAAACAAACAAACAAAAAAAACTATATGTTGAAGTGCTAACTCCCAGTAATTCACAACATGACATTTTCTAAAAATAGTATATTTATATTAGTTTTAATTAGTTAAGGATGAGCTAATTAATAAAGTGTGGCTCTAATCCAAAATGACTGGTCTTTTTGTAGGAAGACAGTGAAGATATAGAGGCAAATAGAAAAAACTTCATGTGGCAAGGAAGGCAAAGATTGAAGTTACACAGCTCTAAATAAAGGAATACTAAAGACTGCAAATCACTAGAAGCTAGGAAGAGATGAGGAAAGATTCTCGAATAGGTTTCAAAGGAAGAGTAACCCTCCAAATGATGATTTTGATCTTCTATTCTCAGAATTCTAAAATAATTTATTTAGCTTTTTTTAAGCTACTGAATTTTTTGTAGGCTTTTAAAAATAACATCCCTAGGATATAATATATATACCATTATATATCTAATATAATATAATCACCTAAAGTGTTTTACAGTAAGGTCACTGGATTAAGACAGGTAAGTATCTCTGTAGTAGACATTTCTTCCTGTATACTTGGTACAAATTATTTTCTCATTCAATTTCTTTCTCTCTCCCTGAATATTAATTTATTCTTTAGTGAACCACTTTCCTGGGTCTGATACAGTTACTTTAGTTTGATTCTAGATTCCATTTCATCCCATTATAAATATGACCTTAATTAACCTTCTTAAAATGCACTGACTTTCAAGGACAGCTTCCTTGAAAACAATGCTACAGTGATATTCAATTGCTAAAGTGATATCATTTCATAAAAGCTATTCATAGAATTGGCACTTGAATATGAAAAGCTCCCATCACTTGGACCTTATGTAAACATTGTAATATAAATGTGACTTATCTTTGTTTACAGAAAAGACATTCTGAAAGATATTATAGAATAGCAATTTGCCTTTTGAATAGCCTTCCTGGATAACATGATAAAACTGTAACATAAAAGGAGTATAATTACAAATAGCATTCAAAGATATCAAACAAGTTTAAATTTAGAAAATTCTAAATATATTTACTTGAAATTGGTGGATTATCCTTACTTTAAGCCTTGTTGATTCTACAAATTGGGGATACATGTACAAACATGTTGATTTTATATTCACATGAAGTTCTCTGTTAAAATATTCTGTATGTTGAAAATTTAATACACTATCATTTATTTTTTTATTAAAATCTTGTGTCAATAAGTCCATTAAGGCACAACATAGAAGAATTAAAGGGAGGGGAGACAAGATGGCGGACTGAAGCCAGCTTTCAACAGAGGCTCCCGTCCAGAAGGAGAGGTAAGGGACAGAAATTTAGTAAGTATCCTGGTGGACTTGAGCCTCACCAAGAGAGAAGGTTGAAGAAAGCACATCAACACCGCTGAGGCAAGCTGTGATCACAAGGACCCAAACAAAAGGTACAAAATCCACCACCAAGCGGACGGGAGTCCCCCTCCCCCATGAGACCGGCTCAAGAGCCCCACAATTGAACAAGCGGGCAGAAATTAAAGGCCCTCCCACTACACTCCAGGGAGAGACCTTCTAAAAACTGGACCTACCTCCCCTACTGGGGTGCCGTGGCATTCTCCTGCCGGGCATAAAACTGAATAAAACTTTGGGAATCCTTTGCCGGCAACCCTGAATCCCCGGTGCTCCCCTTCTGCCCACTGAGGTCTGGAGGCCTGTCCCCCAGGACTTCGGATCCTTGGGTGATTTCTCAAGGGGAGTGGACAGTCCCCGAGTTGCGACTGGTCAGCATTGACTCTGAGGCACGCGAGTGAGGAGAGGGCACCGGGCTGAAGGGGAGTCACGCCTTGGCGGCACTTCCCTGCCGTGCAGTGCAGCAACCCCTGCCCCCCGGGCAACATTACGGGGCAGGCACAAGACTGAATAAGACTCTAGCTTCCCCGCTGAGAGCTGAGAGCCCCTACTCTCACTCGGGGTCTGAGGGCCCATCCCCCAGGAGTTCGGATCCTTGGGTGATTTCTCGAGGGGAGTGCAAAGTGCCTGAGCTGCGTCAGGTCAGCGCCGACTCTGGGACACGTGAGTGAGGAGAGGGCACTCTGCTGAGGGGAAATCAAGCCTTGGTGGCACTTCCCTGCGGTGCAGTGCAGGAGCCCTCCCCGGGCCGTAGTGTTGCGTAAAACTGAATGAAACTCCCAATCGGGGTCTGGGGGCCCATCCCCCAAGAGTTCTGATTCTTGGGGGATCTCTTGAGGGGTGTGGACCCAGCACAAACTGCGGCCGCTCAGTGCTGACTCTAGGGTGCGGGACAGAGGAGAAAAGGGTCGCCTGAGTGCCCACACCAGAGCAGCAGTTCCCTGGAGGTAGATCAACAGCCGTTTTTTCTTTAATGGCAGAATGCCCACTTCTGGATATTCTGAGGCCACACCCCCTGTCTCCCTGGGCAACCAGAGGAGGCCACCGGTGAGCGGGGGATTTCCTGACACAGCTCACAAACCTGGGAAGCTTCCAGGGCAGGGCCGAACCAGAGAGGTGTTCGAACGCAAATATCCTCCAGCAGCAAAGACGTTTGGACTCAAAACAGCTCGACTTCTGTAGGCGATTTCGACAGGAACAGAGACAGAACCCCGCAAAGTTGTCTGTTCTATTCTGTTCTGTTAGCAGCATCCATCAGGGACTGGGCTAAGCCTGAGTGAACACCTCCTTCCCATCACCTGCATCAAACACTCAAAGATGTCAGGCCCCATCTCCTCCTGCTAGATAGCGGCAGTCTGCGGGGCCTGGCAGACTTCCTTGTGATTCAGGCAGGTACAAACCCCTGGAGTGTCTGTTCACTGCAGGCAACTGGGTTAGCCATCTGCAGAGATACCAGTGACTGGGTCCGACGGAGGGGCAAAGTGGGGAAGGAGACGTCAACCTTCCTAGACTGCTCTGTTTGCTGGGTGGCTCCTCCTGACTCCATGCTGCACTGGGGTGAGCCGTGTCAGAGGAGTCACCAGGCCCCTGTGACACAGTTCCCAGAGACCTCTTGAACTCTCCCACCCGAAACAAGTGCAGATTGAGACAGCTGATTTGGACCTTTTGAACTGGGCTAATAGACTGAGGACTTTTCAGGTGGTACACTGGGTGTGCGATTGTAGGAAGGTTTGATTCTCCTTTTCCAACTGGGGCCAGAGGTGGGCAGGCGGGGTGAATTAATTGCTGATTTTTCCACACAGCTGAGACTTCAAGCCAGAGTAGAAGTTGCATTAGGATCGAACAGAAACCAGCTAAAAGCAAGACAGAACCACTTTGCTCCACCACACCAGACAGGGCACCAATTTCTCAGGCCACAACACTGTACGGGCCCTTGATAAAACCCCAGGGGAAAAACCAAAGGGAGTAAAATAACCATGGGGCGGAATCAGCGGAAAAACTCTGGTAACATGAATAACCAGAATAGATCAACCCCCCCAGGAAAAGATACGGCAGATGTGATTGAAGATCCCATTCATAAACAACTGCCTGAGATGTCAGGAATCGAATTCAGAATTTGGATTGCAGACAAGATTAATAAAATGGAATTAGGAATTCGAGGAGAAATTCAAAAATTGTCTCAAGAATTTAACGAATTTAAAGACAAAACCACCAAAGACTTAGACACACTGAAGCAAGAACTTACAGCCCTCAAAGATATGAAAAATACAGTAGAATCCCTCAGTAACAGAATGGAGCAAGCAGAAGAAAGGATTTCTGACATTGAAGATAAATTCTTCAAACGCTCCCAATCTCTCAAAGAGGAAGAGAAATGGAGAGCAAAAACGGATCACTCACTCAGAGAACTCTCAGATAATTCGAAAAAAAGCAACATAAGGATTATAGGAATTTCTGAGAACGCTGAAGTCGCCTCCAAGGGCACAGAGGCCCTTCTGCATGAAATTATGAAAGAAAATTTTCCAGACATGCCTAGAGAATCTGAAATTAAGATAGCAGACAGTTTCAGAACCCCAGCACTATTCAACCCCAATAACTCATCCCCCAGACATATCATAATTAGCTTCACTAAAGTTAACATGAAAGAGAAGATTCTCAAAGCAGCCCGGCGAAAGAAAACTATAACGTACAAAGGTAAGAATATTAGAATAACTGCAGATCTCTCTGCTGAAACTTTTCAAGCCAGAAGAGGCTGGTCATCAACTTTTAATCTCCTAAAGCAAAAAAACTTTCAACCCAGGATCTTGTATCCAGCTAAACTGAGTTTCATCTATGATGGGGAAATTAAATACTTCAATGACATTCATATGTTGAAAAAATTTGCCATAAGTAAACCAGCTCTTCAGGATGTTCTCAGACCTATCCTCCACAATGACCAACCCAATCCTATACCACAAAAGTAAACTCACTCAGAAACTTCAGATCAAACTCCAACTTCCACACTGGCGAAAGGATTAAAAATGTCCACTGGACCTTTGAAAAACTAGATACCCAAAATTCCACCAGACTTATCAATACTCTCCATCAATGTGAATGGCTTAAACTGTCCTCTAAAGAGACATAGGTTAGCTGACTGGATATAAAAACTCAAGCCAGATATTTGTTGCATACAAGAGTCACATCTCAACTTAAAAGACAAATACAGACTCAGGGTGAAAGGATGGTCATCCATATTTCAGGCAAATGGTAATCAGAAAAAAGCAGGTGTTGCAATTTTATTTGCAGATACAGTAGGCTTTAAACCATCAAAAGTAAGGAAGGACAAGAATGGTCACTTCATATTTGTTAAGGGTAATACTCAATATGATGAGATCTCAATTATTAATATCTATGCACCCAACCAGAATGCACCTCAATTTATAAGAGAAACTCTAACAGACATGAGTAACTTGATTTTCTCCAGCTCCATAATCGTCGGAGATTTCAACACTTCCTTGGCAGTGTTGGATCGATCCTCCAGAAAGAAGCTGAGCAAAGAAATCTTAGATTTAAACCTAACCATCCAATATTTAGATTTAGCAGACATCTACAGAACATTTCATCCCAACAAAACTGAATACACATACTTCTCATCAGCCCATGGAACTTACTCCAAAATTGACCACATTTTAGGTCACAAGTCTAACCTCAGTAAATTTTAAGGAATAGAAATTATTCCATGCATCTTCTCGGACCACCATGGAATAAAACTTGAATTGAGTAACAACAGGAATCTGCATACCCATACAAAAACATGGAAGTTAAATAATCTTATGCTGAATGATAGCTGGGTCAGAGATGAGATTAAGAAAGAAATCGCCAATTTTTTGGAACAAAATGGCAATGAAGACACAAAGTATCAGAACCTCTGGGACACTGCAAAGGCAGTTCTGAGAGGGAAATTTATAGCACTGCAAGCCTTCCTCAAGAGAACAGAAAGAGAGGAAGTTAACAACTTAATGGGACATCTCACGCAACTGGAAAAGGAAGAACATTCCAACCCCAAACCCAGTAGAAGAAAAGAAATAACCAAAATTAGAGCAGCATTAAATGAAACTGAAAACAAAAAAATAATACAACAGATCAATAAATCAAAAAGCTGGTTTTTTGAAAAGGTCAACAAAATAGATAAACCTCTGGCCAACCTAATCAGGAAAAAAAGAGTAAAATATCTAATCTCATCAATCAGAAACAACAAAGACGAAATAACAACAGACTCGTCAGAAATCCAAAAAATCCTTAATGAATATTACAAGAAACTTTATTCTCAGAAATATGAAAATCTGAAGGAAATAGACCGATACTTGGAAGCACGCCACCTTCCAAGTCTTAACCAGAAATCAAGTGGAAATGTTGAACAGACCCATATCAAGTTCAGAAATAGCATCAACTATACAAAACCTCCCTAAAAATAAAAGCCCGGGACCAGATGGTTTCACGTTAGAATTCTACCAAACCTTTAAAGAGGAATTAGTACCTATATTACTCAACCTGTTCCAAAATGTAGAAAAAGAAGGAAGACTACCCAACACGTTCTATGAAGCAAACATCACCCTGATCCCCAAACCAGGAAAAGACCCAACAAGAAAAGAAAATTATAGACCATTATCACTAATGAATATAGATGCAAAAATATTCAACAAGATCCTAACAAACAGAATCCAGCAACACATCAAACAAATTATACATCATGACCAAGTTGGTTTTATCCCAGGGTGTCAAGGCTGGTTCAATATACGTAAATCTATAAATGTAATTCAGCACATAAACAAATTAAAAAACAAAGACCATATGATTCTCTCAATTGATGCAGAAAAAGCTTTTGATAATATCCAGCATCCCTTCATGATCAGAACACTCAAGAAAATTGGTCTAGAAGGGACTTTTCTTAAACTGATAGAGGCTATCTACAGCAAACCCACAGCCAATATCATATTGAATGGAGTTAAATTGGAATCATTTCCACTCAGATCAGGAACCAGACAAGGCTGCCCATTGTCTCCATTGCTTTTCAACATTGTAATGGAAGTTTTAGCCACCGCAATTAGGGAAGAAAAGGCAATCAAGGGTATCCATATAGGGTCAGAAGAAATCAAACTCTCGCTATTCGCAGATGATATGATTGTGTATCTGGAAAACACTAGGGACTCTACTACAAAACTCCTAGAAGTGATCAAGGAATACAGCAGCATCTCAGGTTACAAAATCAACATCCATAAATCGGTAGCCTTTATATACACCAATAACAGTCAAATTGAAAAAGCAGTTAAGGACTCTATCCCATTCACAGTAGTGCCAAAGAAGATGAAATATTTGGGAATTTACCTAACAAAAGATGTGAAAGATCTCTATAAAGAGAACTATGAAACTCTAAGAAAAGAAATAGCTGAAAATGTTAACAAATGGAAAAACATACCATGCTCATGGCTGGGAAGAATCAACATTATCAAAATGTCCATACTACCCAAAGCAATATATAATTTCAACGCACTCCCTATTAAAGCTCCACTGTCATATTTTAAAGATCTTGAAAAAACATTACTTCGTTTTATATGGAATCAGAAAAAACCTCGAATAGCCAAGACATTACTCAGAAATAAAAACAAAACAGGAGGAATCACACTACCAGACCTCAGACTTTACTACAAATCGATAGTGATCAAAACAGCATGGTATTGGCACAAAAACAGAGAAGTAGATATCTGGAACATAATAGAGAACCAAGAGATGAATCCAGCTACTTACCGCTATTTGATGTTTGACAAGCCAATTAAAAACATTCAGTGGGGAAAAGATTCCCTATTTAACAAATGGTGCTGGCTGAACTGGCTGGCAACCTGCAGAAGACTGAAATTGGACCCACACCTTTCACCATTAACTAAGATAGACTCTCATGGGATTAAAGATTTAAACTTAAGACATGAAACTATAAAAATACTAGAGGAGAATGCAGGGAAAACCCTTGAAGAAATTGGTCTGGGTGAGTATTTCATGAGGAGAACCCCCCGGGCAATTGAAGCAGCTTCAAAAATACACTACTGGGACTTGATCAAACTAAAAAGCTTCTGCACAGCTAAGAACATAGTAAGCAGAGCAAGCAGACGGCCCTCAGAATGGGAGAAGATATTTGCAGGGTATATCTCTGACAAAGGTTTAATAACCAGAATCCACAGAGAACTCAAACGCATCAGCAAGAAAAAAACAAGGGATCCCATCGCAGGCTGGGCAAGGGATTTGAAGAGAAACTTCTCTGAAGAAGACAGGCGCACGGCCTTCAGACATATGAAAAAATGCTCATCATCTTTAATCATCAGAGAAATGCAAATCAAAACTACTTTGAGATATCATCTAACTCCAATGAGACTAGCCTGTATCACAAAATCTCAAGACCAGAGATGTTGGCGTGGATGCGGAGAAAAGGGAACACTTCTGCACTGCTGGTGGGAATGCAAATTAATACATTCCTTTTGGAAAGATATATGGAGAACACTCAGAGATCTAAAAATAGATCTGCCATTCAATCCTGTAATTCCTCTGCTGGGCATATACCCAGAAGACCAAAAATCACAACATAATAAAGATATTTGTACCAGAATGTTTATTGCAGCCCAATTCATAATAGCTAAGTCATGGAAAAAGCCCAAGTGCCCATCGATCCACGAATGGATTAATAAATGGTGGTATATGTATACCATGGAATACTATGCAGCCTTAAAGAAAGATGGAGACTTTACCTCTTTCATGTTTACGTGGATGGAGCTGGAACATATTCTTCTTAGTAAAGTATCCCAAGAATGGAAGAAAAAGTACCCAATGTACACAGCCCTACTATGAAACTAACTTGGGACTCTCACATGAAAGCTATAACCCAGCTACAACTTAACAATAGGGGGAAGTGGAAAGCGGGGGTGGGTAGAGGGAGGGGGATCGGTGGGATCACACCTGTGGTGCATCTTACAGGGGTATTTGTGAAACTTGGTAAATGTAGAATGTAAATGTTTTGGCACAGTAACTGAGATAATGCCAGAAAGGCTATGTTAACCACTGTGATAAAAATGTGTCAAATGGTTTATGAAGCGAGTGTAGGATGCCCCATGATCATATCAATGTATACAGTTATGATTTAATAAAAAAAAAGAAGAATTAAAACTAAAAATCCTCTGCACAGCCAAGAACACAGTAAGTAAAGCAAGCAGACAGCCATCAGAATGGGAGAGGATTATTTGCAGGTTATACTTCTGACAAAGGTGTGATAACTAGAATCCACAGAGAACTCAAACTAATCAATAAGAAAAGAACAAATAACCCCATTTCATTTTAGGCAACAGAGTTGAACAGAAACTTCTCTGAAGAAGACAGGTGCATGGCCTATGAACCCATGAAAAAATGCTCATCATCCTTACTCATCAGAGAAATGTAAATCAAATCCACTTTGAGATATCACTTAACTACATATTTAGTAATATTAGCTCACATCACAAAAATCTGAAATCTTCAGATGCTGGTGTGGATGTGGAAAGAAGGGTACACTTCTGCACTGCTGGTGAGACTGCAACCTAATATGCCCTTTTTAGAAAGAAGTTTGGACAATACTCAAGGAGCAAAAAGTAGACATACTGTTCATTCCTGCAATTCCTCTACTAGGTATATAGCCAGATAATCAAAAATTATTTTACAGCAAAGACATTTGCACCACAGTGTTTATTGCAGCCCACTTCATAATTGCAACTTCCAAGTCAAGGAAGCAGCCCAAATGCCCATCAATCCATAAATGGATTAACAAATTGTGGTATACGTATACCATGGAATACTATGAAGCCGTAAAAATACAAAGACTTTACGTCTTTTTTATTTATTTATTTATTTATTTATTTATTTATTTATTTATTTATTTATTTATTTTACCTAGATGGAGCTGGAAAATATTCTTCTTAGTAAAGCATCTCAACAATGGAAGAAAAAGTATCCAATGTACTCAATACTATTATGAAACCAGTATATAATCACCTACACTTTCATACAAATGATAAAACACAACCATAGTCCAGAAAGAAGGACGGAAGGAGGAGGGGTAAGAGGAGGCTGGGAAAAGGAAAGGTATTTGGTGGGACCTCACTAATTTGCACAATGCAATAGTACATTTCAAAACTATAAAGAGTAGAGTATAAATGTCTTACCACAACAAATAGGTGAGGTGAAGTTTATGTTAACCAGTTTGATGTAAGCATTTCACATTTTATATCAAACCAGCATATTGTACCCCATAAATGCATTAATGTACACAGTTACGATTTAATTTAAAAAAGGAAGAAGAATTGAAAGTACTTGGGATTAAATTGGTTTTCTGTGCACAATCTACAAAGGTACAGGTTGTAAGAGCTAATTATGAACTTGAATTAAACAAATACATGTCAATTATCTGTTAGAGGGACCACCTTATAAAACTTTATTTATTATTCATTTTTTTTAAGTAAGACAAAAGTAGAGAATAGTTGAAACAAATGAAGGTATATACATCACTCATAAATCTTACTCAATATCTCTGTATTGGAAGTCCTGTTTTACTCAGTGGAATTGAAATCAATATAAGACTAGTTTGACCAACTTCACAGAAAATCACTAAATTCAAAATAACATTTAATATCTTCCTATTAAGTAAAAACCATTTTCTGTTTTTTATCATATCATACAATTATCTGAAAGTGAGAGTAAAACATTAATATATATTATTTAATATCGAAGTGACTTTGAGACAGAAATATGTATTGCTTTTTAAAAATATGAAAGAAATATTCTATGTATTGTTCAACAAAAACTTGACAATGGAGGTCTTTAAAAATATGATATTACACATAAACTGACCTACCAGTGTTACACTAATCATTGTATTTATTGACTAACTCCTATATTATTAAACATTTTTCAAATATATGTTCATGGTTGTTTGTCTTTATCATGCAGATGACTCAAGAGTTGTACCTACTTTGGATTTATACTTCATTGCCAATGTTTAGTGCACAGATAATTCAATATGAACATACATGTAGTTAAGCCATGGTGCACACTGAGATTAATTTTCAGAAGTAGAATTAAAGGCCAAAGAGTGGAAAAATGCAACCAAATCGTGGTCCAGAACCAAAACTCCTAACTTACATTTTAAAATATCTTATTAATAAAGTAAAAATTTTCAAATTAGAAAAAGAATCTTATGATTAAATAGTCATTAATATTTACTATGCTAAAATATTTGCAGTTTGATATTTTTCTATAGCTACCAATTTTATACATAGATAAAATATAGCATAACTACCTAGAATCCTACCTTTTTGCTTTTTAATAGTTTTATGAAATTTAGTTTGTTACCAAAAAGTCATTATATTTATTGTGAATATGTTATAGTTAAATAAAGTAGATATACCATTTACCATTAATATCACTTGTCCTTTCTATGTATAAATTTCAAAAAACAATTTACTATCAATATATTCCACTGAGACAGTAGCTTATAATATATGCACAATTTAAATAAATTTTTATGATAGTGATGGAGAGAATATTGCCAAGGTATCATAAAAATTCTAATAACAGTAGGAATAAATCCTATAATAATTTTTAAATCCCCACCTTTTAAATATTATTGTAATATGCACATAGTTAATGTTGGCTTGAGATATCAGCTCTTACCACTTCCTTGCAGATTAATATTAGATACATTTAGTTAACTTTTTGTCTCTATTTCCTCATCTGTAAGGTATTTAATACTATTGATCTTACTATTATTTGGTGCATTAAATGAATTAATTTTTCCTTAGTAGTTAAAAGAGAAATTTATAGAAAATGATAAAAAATTTACTCTATAATGTTACTCATATATTTTAATAATATTATTATTATATAGAACTGAATATAAAGTAATACTATTTTTTCTGAGACCAGGTATCACTCTGTCATACTCTGTTCTTCAGGCTATAGAGCAGTGATGTCATCATAGCTCAGGTAACCTCAGACTCTGAGACTCAAGTGATCCACTCACCTGTCTCTCAAAATTAATTTTTTTAAATTTATTTTTTATTACAGAGTATTACAGGGGCACACACATATATAACTTGTATTCGTACATTTGAAGTCAATGTTTTATGTGCCCTTACACCAAACATATGTATACTGCATCAGTTAGGTGTGAGTTTACCCTACCTTTCCTCTTCCCTCTGCTACATTTGCATTGCATTTTACTTCCATATGTGCACACAAGTGTTAATTTACTAGTTTCAATTTGGTGTTGAGTACATTTGGTGTTTATTTTTCCATTCTTGCAATACTTCACTTAGAAGAATGTTCTTCAGTTCCATCCAGGTTGTTTAAAAGATATGAGATTATATATATATATATATTTTTTTCATGAGTAGTACACCATGATACATATACATTGCACATTTTATTAATCCAAATGTATTGGTGGGCACTTGGATTGTTTCCATATATTTGGTATTGTTAATTGGGCTGCTGTAAACATTTCTAAGTACTAGGATTGCTGGATGAAAAGGTTTTCTTTTAGTTATTCAAAATACCTTCCCACTACTTGCTTTAGAGGTTGACCTAGTTTTCAGTCCTACCAACAATGAATGTTTTTTTTAATTAATTAATTTATTTTTTTATTAAATCTTTCTCTCCAAGATCTGTTGCTTTGAGACTTTTTGAAGAGTTAGGTGATATCTCATTATGGTTTTGATTTACATTTCCCTGATGATCCAAGATGCTGAGCATTGTGTTTGTAGGCCATTACACTATCTTCTTTTGAAAAGTTTCTGTTCATGACTTCTGCCCACTTTTAATGGGTTGTCTAATTTTTTTCCTGGCTGATTTACTTGAATTATTTGTAGATTCCAGTTATCATTCCTTTATGGAATATAGAACATGTAATTTTTCACCTCCATTCTATAGGTTGTCTGTTTACTCTATTGATTGTGTCCTTGGCTGTACAGAAACTTTTTAAATTTGATCTGGTCCAATTTGATTATTTTTGTTGCTGTTATGAATATTT
Source organism: Nycticebus coucang (assembly GCF_027406575.1). Taxonomy (NCBI): domain Eukaryota; kingdom Metazoa; phylum Chordata; class Mammalia; order Primates; family Lorisidae; genus Nycticebus; species Nycticebus coucang. Next base: position 60,675,119 of record NC_069780.1, on the reverse strand, counting down.
TGAATATAATATTTTCATTTAAATAATTGCTTTTTAATTCTTACATATAATACTATATTTATTTAATATTACTTAATAACTGGTTCTTAAGCAGTCTTCCATTCTAAAAATTCCTATACCTATAAAACTTTGAAAAATGTTTAATTTACTATATAGTAAAAGCTTCTTTTCCTGACTTAAATATTTTTTTCTTTCTAGAGTACTGATATATGCCTACAGTTTGAATATTGAATTTCTCATGGCTTTGATTTCCTGAGATTTGATTATTGAACTCACTAGCTTACAGAAACTTTTTCTCAAGCCACATGGTAATTTTGGAAGAATAATGGCAATTTACTTAACCCTGATACTGTTTAAAATGTATAGGCTAATATTCATTATAGTATCTTATTTTAGAATTATTGCTGAAATGCCAACATTACAAATTGAATTATATTTTAAGTCATTCCCAACTATACCCAATGTTATATTAATTTTAAATTAACCCTAGATGACAAAAATACTGACATTTTTCCCAATCAAATGTGGAAGATGGATACTTCTCTAAATGAAGTCAAGCTATAGAAATGACATAGATGTGAAGAGAAACTTCTCTGAAGAAGACAGGCGCACGGCCTTCAGACATATGAAAAAATGCTCATCATCTTTAATCATCAGAGAAATGCAAATCAAAACTACTTTGAGATATCATCTAACTCCAATGAGACTAGCCTGTATCACAAAATCTCAAGACCAGAGATGTTGGTGTGGATGCGGAGAAAAGGGAACACTTCTGCACTGCTGGTGGGAATGCAAATTAATACATTCCTTTTGGAAAGATATATGGAGAACACTCAGAGATCTAAAAATAGATCTGCCATTCAATCCTGTAATTCCTCTGCTGGGCATATACCCAGAAGACCAAAAATCACAACATAACAAAGATATTTGTACCAGAATGTTTATTGCAGCCCAATTCATAATAGCTAAGTCATGGAAAAAGCCCAAGTGCCCATCGATCCACGAATGGATTAATAAATGGTGGTATATGTATACCATGGAATACTATGCAGCCTTAAAGAAAGATGGAGACTTTACCTCTTTCATGTTTACATGGATGGAGCTGGAACATATTCTTCTTAGTAAAGTATCTCAAGAATGGAAGAAAAAGTACCCAATGTACTCAGCCCTACTATGAAACTAATTTGGGGCTCTCACATGAAAGCTATAACCCAGCTACAACTTAACAATAGGGGGAAGTGGGAAAGGGGGGGTGGGTAGAGGGAGGGGGATCGGTGGGATCACACCTGTGGTGCATCTTACAGGGGTATTTGCGAAACTTGGTAGATGTAGAATGTAAAGGTTTTGGCACAGTAACTGAGATAACGCCGGAAAGGCTATGTTAACCACTGTGATAAAAATGTGTCAAATGGTCTATGAAGCGAGTGTATGATGCCCCATGATCATATCAATGTATACAGTTATGATTTAATAAAAAAAAGAAATGACATAGATGTGAGATAATAGATTGATAAATAGATAGATAACAAATAGGATAGAAAAATGATGTTCCTACCTTAGTGATAATCATCTTTTCTTCATCTCAAATGATCTAATCTTAGAAAAACTTACTTTGACATATATTTTGCATTAATTATTTCTTGTTCTCAGGCTTTGTATCTAGAAGTAAATTAATTTTTGAAACCTCTGATTTTGATCGTTCTATTTTAAATATTAATAAATTTATAAGTAACTCTTAACTGCCTACATTAGAAACAATCAAATACACAAAAACTGATAGACCAAGCACACTAACTATAGTGTATAATGTGGTAACAAGTGGTAGCTACTAAAAGACTAAGGTCAACTTGCCCTAGAAATGCAAGACAAAACTATGTATCATCAATTAGTGATACATTAATGATATTCCTCTAAAAATTTTATATATACCATTGAATAATATTCAGCCATCAAAAAACGGAGACTTTACATCTTTTGTATTAACCTGGATGGAAGTGCAATACATTATTCTTAGTAAAAGCATAACAAAAATGGAGAAGCAAGAATCCTATGCACTCAGTTCTGGTGTGAGGACAATTAATGACCTATTACACAGTGGGGGGGAGGGTGAAGGAAGGAGAGAGCAGAGATAGAGAAGGAAGGAGGGGGTGGGGGGGTCACTGTGTGTGACACACATTTTGGGAGCAGGACACAATTCTAAGAGGGACTCGACCTAACAAATGCAATCAATGTAACCTGGTTCTTTGTAGCCTCAATGAATCCCCAATAAAAAAAAATAATAATAATTATTTCACATGGGCTATTTTTAGAAATACAGTATATGAAGTATTGCAGAGGCACTCAGCATACTGGAGCATTTTTCCACAGCAAATGCCTTCAATTGAATAATCGTATGGCTAGCATCCTCTTTTGGTATTTCTACAATTTCTGTGTCATCCTCACTTGCTTCTTCCACTTTACCAGCTGCTTTATGAACTTTGACACTGGTCTGTACTTTTCTCAATATTGTTTGGAAAATTTCTTATGAGTCATGTTCATTATAGGTTTCCACCTCATCATCCATTGCAACAAAACCTTCAAAGTCTACGCCTTCAAATTCTGATATGGGAGATGGATTGTCTGATGGGGCTCAAACACTCTGCTCTTGGGTTGCAACTATATCAACTTTCTTGAAATATTTCTGTGTTACTTTGGCTGAACTGCATTCCAGGCAGAAATAATTTGGAGGACAGTATCCAGAGCATTAGCTGATGTAGTAGATGAAGTTGCTTCCAAAGGTGGACCACAGGTTTGTGTTTTAGTAATGACTCACTGCAGGAGCTGGGCTTAGTAGTGCATTTTAAATATTTTGATGATCGTTTGGTCAAGTGGTTGGTTTTTTGACATTATGTTTGTATGTGAAATTTTCGGTGTCACATTAGTGAGATGATTCACTTGCAGGTAACCAGGACAGTTGTCTACTATCAGTGGCATAGACTATTTCTTCTTCCTAATTTCTTGGTTGATACCACTTACCCACTTCTTAAGTAGAGCACCAGTCATCCATGCGCATTTGTTTATCTCCAGATGATGGGAGGTCTTTGGGCTTCAGGTTCTCGAACATGAGGCTTTTGCTGATTTACCAATCACCAAGGGTTTTGTTTTCTCTCAGGTTGAGCCACAACAAAGCAGAACTGTGAAACATTCTCTGGAAAGTTTTCTGCTTTTACATTTGTCACCCTTTATGATGTGGCTTGAAACTTCCTGACAGCACTTGATTGCATTAAAGATGCCATCATCTTCTAACCCTCTGGCAAAGTCCAGGAACTTTTTGATGGACTCTTTCACAACTTCTAATGAAACTTCATTGGGTCACTTCATAACACTTTCTGGGAGACCTCATTTCACAGTTTAAATTTCAGGAGTCAACTACTTAGAAATCTGCTCCTTGAACTCCTATGCAATTTTTTAGCAACTTCTTCAATCATCGTCCTGGAGATTTGAGTGTTAACTTCCATCATATGCTTGAACCAGTTTAACATGACTTCATTGACTTTTTCTCTTTTTCTGCTATAGACAGGTCTCTGCTTTCCTGACCATATATCTCCAAGTACTCATGTTTACCCTTTTAGATGTGCTAACTCTGGTCTTGCTAACACCAAATTATTCCACCACCTTTCTTCGGCTGCTACTGTCCAGATAATGTATAAAGTCAACATCATCAACTTTCCCTTCATCATCAACTCTTTGAGTTCTTTCCTTTGGGCCATTATGTCTCATTACTGGAAAATTTTTCAGTAATTGTAGGATGTACTGACATTCAGACCAGTCCTTCATGTTGAAAGAAACTTCCACAACACATGATAAACAAGAAGACACTAGGCCTAACCTCATATGTGGTAATACTAAAACATAAATAAGTAACTTATATGAAGAAAAACACAACTAAGGAGCAAAGTCCACACCTTCAAACCTTTGGCGTAAATTAGACTCTACTGGTCAAGTTATAGAGAACAAATTAATATTAAATGTCACAGTCCAAGTAGTTAAGATGTAACATACAGGGGTGGTCATATGCAGAGGTTAGTGATACATGTTAGTCTAAGAAAATTAGGTCAAGTTAAGAAGGTGGTCAACATAGGCAGATAGTCAACTATAGAATGTTCTACTATATTCATTATGAAAATCTACCAACATGTGGAGAATATTTTCTAAACATTTTGAAATGAATGTTTTGTGAATAAAGGTGTATTTAGCCATAATTTCCCATATTCCCAATGAATGGTGACTTTATGGTTGCTTTTAGGACACCCTGAAGTATTTAGTAGTGCAACTGGGTGATCATGGTTAATCATTTATGGTATATTTTTAAGTAACTTAAAGAGTGGAACTGACAAGTTCCTAGGCAAGGCAATGATGGATACTTGAGGTGATGAATACCGAAATTGCCCTGATTTGATCATTATGCACGTATCAAAACATCACATGTATCTCATAAATATATTCAACTATTATGTATATGTAAAATCAAAAATTAAAAAATGCATTTAATAATTTAAATAATAATAATAATAAGGTATGCTACATTACTTTCAGATAAAACTAATGCCACATATAAAAATGAAGACTGTTAGGAAAAAGTATCTTTCTATACTTCAATGTTTCAGATATATACTTAAAAGGAATAGTTTTCTTATGCATGTGTGTGTGCATGAGTGTGTCACATTTTATTTGAATAAGTGATTTAGTAAAATATGTTATATAGAAAATATAACGCAAAGAAAAAAGAATCATTTTTCCTGCACCTCACATGCCATGCCCTTTGTGACACTTAAAAAATAACTATTTAAGTTCTAGTATTTGGCATTTTAAATACAGAATTTAGAAATGTGATCCTTGCATTTGATCTTACTAATCAGTAGGAAACATATTAAGGTATATGTCATTAAAAGCCATTTAGAAATTTATTGCATAATTTTTTAACTTCCATATTTTCATTAGTTGTATAGATATACTTTCTCACCATGAGCTAAAATTCAAAAAATAGCTAAAAATTATGTTGAGAAGAAGAAATTATATAGAGAGAAGGGTTATCTTTGGCACTAATGATATTTCTATGGATAGTTATCAAAGGCATTAATCAGAGAAGATTTTGTATCAAACACTGTAAAAAATCCAGCTCCAAAAAGGAAAGAAAAAAATACTTCTAGTATCTTTTATATTTGTATGTATTTCAGTATCAAATTAAATTGGCAATTCAGCATAAGAGTAGTCTTTAGTAACTAGTAGCATAAAGAGATAGCATTATTTAACAATTTGGATCAAATAAAATTTTACAAAATTATATGGGTTTCTTTTGTTACTCATCTTTCCATTTCCCATTAAGTAAAACATATTCAATTTATGTAACTCATACACAATGATTTAATCTTGTTAACTGCTTAGGGCATAGATTTTATTTTACAAAATGGTGCATGAGTAATATTAGGTAGAAAGACATTGGATGATTATTTCTGAAATGACTATTTGTTGCCTAAAAGTGACAATATTTTACTTTTTACATGTGTTTTTAACAATATTAATAAAATAATAATTAGTTTTGCCTTGGGAAATTAGTTACAGAGACTATACGTGGTTAAATACTTTTTAGTACATGATAAGAAAAACCATTTGGGATTTGGCTGGATACCATTGGTTTGTTTTACATGTCTACTTTTTACTGTGCTTTATATTTGAAGTCCCACCCCCCTTTTTTAGCAGCATTCACTCATACATGGAAAATGAAGTGATACAAACAAAATGCAATAAAAATAGGCACTGATTATGTAATGGTTTTATCTCTTACTTTTACATTGCTACTTAAGCTTAATTTTATGCTTCATGATCAACGGAATATATCTTGGGTCTGCCCTACTCTGAGTCATACCATTTTCAGCCTTACAGTACCCTTAGGGAAACTCACGTTTGTTTATCTAAATCTTCTTCCTACTCATAAGATATCAAATGTTACTGTTCATGAAGGCTTCTTGTTCTTTTCCAGTATACTATTAAATATTTACTCCCATCTTATACACCTTTTCTACCAACCTACTGTATCTTTATGGCAATGAAAGAATTTTGAATTAACCAATGATGTTTCAAAATTTCTCTTCACTGTTTAAATACCCATTTTCTCTCTTAACTCCTACTTCACAGAAAAAATGAAAACAAAATAAAACTCCCTATAGACGTACAAAGTTACCTGCTTCTACACTTATTCTCTCATCTATCCTTCTTCTCATAGTTCTTCAAGTACTTTTTATACTTTAAAAGTTGTTAATCAATTTACCTTTATGCTACAGTATCACTATACTTTTTTATTCTGTTCTATTTATTCATAATAAATATTAGACTATTTTAGTACCCTTATTTATGTCTATATTTTTTGAGACAGAGTCTCACTTTGTCACACTCAATGAGTGCCATGGCATCATAGCTCGAAGCAACCTCAAACTCTTTGGCTCAAGCTATCCTCTTGTCTCAGCCTCCCAAGTAGCTAGGACTGCAGGTACCCGCCACAATGCCTGACTAGTTTTTTAGTGACAGGGTTTTACTCTTGCTTAGACTGGTCTCTAATTCTTGAGCTAAGGCAATCTACCAGCCTAGGTGTCCCAGACTGCTAGGACTACAAGCATGAGCCACCCCACCCAGCTTTGGTACCCTTTTTAAAAAACATTTCAGACATCTTAGAAAATATGAATCAGGCACAAATAAGGAAAGTAAAATAGTCTATAGGCAGTTTAGTATTATGAACATTTATGTTATCTATCTTTCCAATCTATGTTCTATAGAGAAAGACTGGCAGACATTTTTTAATTAAACTATTAATATGTTATGCAAAATTTCTATGTATCTTCATAAATTTTTTATGGTACGATTTCTCCCTGTTTTTCACTATCTAATTTTTTTTTCTCTATATCAGGAAGTTTTTTCACCAATATTTTTTTTCTTATTTTGAGTCTTGGATAATCTTTCCTTTATGGGTTTCTTTCCAAATATCCCAAGTGTTTTCAACCTTAAAAAAGGAAATGCATGTCCTTCTCCATTAGATTTTCTCTTCTCTGTCTTTTCTCTCATTACTAAATTTCCTATTAAAAACCTTTGATATGTTTTGTAGTTATGTCTTAAGATTTTGATAATCCCTCTATCTCTTCCTCAATTTCTGCAACCAAAACTGGTGTGAAGGTATTCTTTGAAATGTCACGAATGACCTCTTAACTTAAAAATATTTCATTTTTCATCCATTGCCATGCTTTTGGATCATCTGGAACATTCTATACACTGGACATTATTTTCTTCTTTACATTATGTCATTAATGACTATATTAGGATACTCAGAGAAGAACAATCAATAGGCATATATAATATATAGATAGATAGATATAGATATAGATAGATATAGATATAAATATAGATAGATATTGTAGGAGAACAGGTCCTCAGATGGTATTGGTTTACCCATCTCTCCCTTTGTAGTAGCTCTGTAGAATTACCAAAAATGTAAGTTTCTGGCATATGAAGGAACGGTCCTGAACAATGCAGACCTTGTTCTTCCTATAACAGAATATTCTAGAAATCTTCAGCTCTGCAATTCATGTTCTGCCCAAGTAATAAAAACTCAGAATGCATTTGGGTTCCTTCAGCTGTGCTGTGATTTTGGATATGCACAGACCACATACTATAGGGAGTAGGCAGCTTTCCTGAGCCTTGAGAGACTAGCTTGCCATGAATTCTAGGCTTCAGTTTATTCTTGCTATCTATCTGTTAGTAATTAATCTGCTTTGCTTGCACTGTACAAGTGCTCTGTCTCATTAAACTCATGCAAGTGTTAGAGGCAGTAGATTATTATTGTTTAACTTTTTAATTTGATTTTTTTTTTTTTTTTTGCTTTTTACATCTGTCCTACTTTTAGGTCTTCTGTGGCAGCAGGGTCTACTCTAAGCCCCTGCAAAACCTATAAACTAACCTTTGACAATATATAATGCAGATATATGTGTGTGTGTGTGTGTGTGTGTGTGTGTGTATCTATGTAAAGAGAGATAGCTAGATTTAGATCAATAATATGTGTATATAGAGATGCCTGTATCTGCATATCTATGTATCTTTCCCCATAGGTAAATAGAAAAATTTAATTTAAGGAATTGGTTCATGTGACTATAGAGGTTGGCAAGTCTAAAATTTGTTAGGTTAGCCAGTAGGCTGGAAATTCAGGTAACAGTTCACTGCAGACTGGAAGAATAGGTAGAGCATTTATGTTTGTAGTGTTGGAGCAGAATTTCTTCTTAGAAAACCTCAGTCTTTATTCTTAAGGATTTTAATTGTTTAGATAAGGCCCACCAACATTATGGAGGGCAATCTGTTTTATTTAAAGTCTACTAATTTTAAATGTTGATCACATCTAAAAAATACCTTCACAGTATCACCCACAGTAGTGCTTCATCAAACAACTGGGTGTCAGAGCCTAGTGAAGTCAGTCCACAAAATTAATCATCACAGCCAGCAATAGATTTTCTCTTCTACCTCTATAGATCTCTACCTTTTTAATTGATTCCATTTCCTCATTTTTTCCTCTTTAACTTTTTATGGATTTGAAACTATTTTTCCTCTTCTTTTAACTTCAATTTTTATCTCCAGAAAACCATTAAACTCTTATATTAAAGTATAAACATGCTAATGGCTCACCCATCCGTTTCTCCAACTATGAATAAGTTATTATATTTGAATTCCACATCAATATATATTTAGCTGAGTACCAATTTTTGGTAGATGGTACATTAAATTTTCTTACTAAGGTTATGAATATTGTCAAAAAATCATGTACTATTTGATTATTATTAGCACTATACTGTTTGTCTAGATTCTACTAACTCAAAATATTTTACGTAAACTATTTGAACACTTTCTAGACTTCTATATTCTATTAACTTCTAGCTTAATACTCAATTAGTGACTAAGACCTCTTCACTAATTGTCTTCAATGTATTTTCAGATACATCTCCAGCCTTTCCTATAAGAAGTCTCATTTCCAGAATTCACTATGTACTGTTGGGTATTTTCTTTAAACACACTATTTGGAATGTTATTCATTCAAAAATAATTATTGAGCAAATGTCAAGTGTCAGTCACTTATTGGTTCCCATACCATGTGTACACAACAATGAGTTTAGCTATAATCAGTTCTAAAAATAAACAAAGGCCACCTGATATCATTAAATACTGAAATCTACAATATTTAGATATATTAGAGATTTTTTTATAATGTTGAAGAAATGATCAAGAATAAAAGTTGTGACTAAATTCGGCTCTTTTTGCAGTATAAAATATTCGTCTAAGAAATGTCAGTATAAGATTTAGTAAGGTGGAAAATAGCAAATGTTTACCTTACATGTCACACAAATTAATGGCTTTATGTCCTTTTCTGAACATGAAATAAATTACATTTAAATTCATCCACATGAGATACCACCCATTGAGATAATTCAGATTAATGAATTTTCAAAGATCAGGGAGCCAAAAGTCATAAGGGTAAAAGACATTTTAAACAATTAGTGTGTCATAAAATCTTCACCAGGCAAGTTAAGATTGCCAAATAAATTAACTGAGTAAAGACTTATTCCAGAGAAGAAAAGTGAGAAAAGAGAGAAAGTTGGCATAAAACAAGTTTATATATGTACTTTTTTTTTTTTTTTACTGACATACTCTCAGTCATCCTGAGGTTGAGTGCTGTGGAGTCATAGTTCATAGCAACTTCAAATTCTTGGGCTCAAGCAATCCTCTTATTTTTTCCTCCCAAGTAGCTGGGACGACAAGTGCCTGCCACAACATTGGCTCGTGTGCCTATTTTTTTTTTTTCTTTTAGAGACATGGGGGCGTCTCTTTGCTTAGGTTGCTCTCCAACCCCTAAACTCAAGCAATCAACCTGCCTCAGCCTCCCAGACTGCTATGATTATGGGTATGAGCCACTGTGCTCAGCAGAATGATAAGTCCTTGAAATATAGCACTATAAAATACAAGATAATCATGTATTTACTGGGAAAATGTTTTATAGTACTTCTTGCACAACTTCTCATTAGGAAATTATGTCCCCAGACTTACCTTGATTGTTGTTTTATTTTGAATGCAGACATATTAAATCCTTGTTAATTTTTTTAATGTTGAAATTAATTTAAATATTTTCAATTTATTAATAATTCCCTGAAAGGAATGAAAGAAGAAGGGATTTTAAAAACTCAAGGGAACTGGTATTTTCAAAAGAATTTTGTGTGGTAAGAAATTTCTGACATATTGTATATATTTTAAACTTTTCTAATTAAGTTTAGCCTAATGCTGCCTCCTTACATATTTTAAGTTTCTTGTAAAGGTTTCTTCATACATAGTGAACTACAATCTACCTGGATGTGTAAACAAGCTGCACCCTACTATTAAGACAAATCACCAAGCTTCATCCAGTAAAGGTGGCCAACCACTCAAACCGTATTCAAATAAGGCAAATACAGAGCTATAACAAATACAGCTATTTCTGTACCTCACCTTTATTTTCTGTATGTCACTATTCTTTTTCATTTATAAATTTCTTCAACTACAAGGCAGCCCCAGAGCCTTTCTAAACCTATTCTGGTTTGAGGCTGCCAGATTTGTGAATTATTCTTTGCTCAATTAAACTCTGTTGAATTTAATTGTTCTACAGTTTCTATTTTAACACTCACATATTTACTCTTCTGCTTTATTGGTTATAATGTGTATTTGAAAAGCAGGAAGAGATGAACAAAGTGAAGATTACCCAAATCACAACCTAAATAAAAAAATTAGAATCACATTACACAAAATTATAATTTTGGTTATCAGAGTACATAGATAACTAGTGATTCTAGTAAATAGATAAATATTAGTATCAAAAATGGAAAAAAATTCACTTCATAATAAATTCGTCACATTGCTTTTGGTAATTTTTTCAGAACTTATTCAACATCAATGAATTCAATTAATAATAGAGTAACAGTTATTTTGTTTAAATAATTTCTTGTTTTTTTAAAACCACTTTACCATATTAAAGTTAACCAGCTAAAAGGTTATACTAATGTACTGAAGCTTGTAATTGATAGTTTTGTAATATGTTTAGAATTTGTATGCCTAATTCTGGGATTATAATTTTTATTTATAGATTATCCTTCCTACCCACATACATCAATTTTATGACCTTCAAAACCTAGGTCCTCTCTTGCTTCTAGGCCTACGTCAAGCTTTTCACAATTTTATTGTTACATCTCCCAACACCTTTATTCCCACCAGAAGGAAGAGGTACGTATGGGTTCAGGAAATTATGTGTATTATTGGTTGTCACAGAAAGATCTCAATCATTCTATTGCAACGTCTCACCTCTGCGCAAGACTCCGTTAGGATCCCTGTGTACACAGTCTCCTCCCCTTCTTTCATTTCTTTGTGGTAAGTCAAGCTTAGGTCTTTCTCTTACCTTAAAGAACCATATATAAGTAGAAAACATTGCAGAAAGAAGTGGTGCACAGTTACTTACACTAAGCCAAAAAAACCCCTAAGATTCCGTGTGGTGTTGATCAGCAGAACCAGAATTTGCATACAGTTTAAATTAAAACAATTTAGTTATGTTAATTTAAGTGTATTCTGCCTTATGGATATAATTTGTTGAGTAGAAATAAAATACATGTATTATATTGAAATATCATGTCCCAATTCTATAGAAGTAAATATCAAAGTTAATAAAATGCTACAATTCCTTCAAGACACAGGAAAAATATCCAAACATTTTGCCATTTAAATCATGTTTAATTTTAGCCATGAAGTCATTCATGTTTTCTTTATAAATTTGTATGTATTTACTTGCTTCTAATTGAAAAAAAAAATTTTTTTTAAAGATTCTAAATCTCAATAACCCGACCAAAGTATTTAAATTTATCAAGTGAGTACAAGTCAGATTTAAATTTACTAGGCATAGAGTTATACACAGGCTATTCCATATTTTCACTTTGTAAATCAGTCCTATTTTGGATAGAAAATTATCCAGAGACTAATTGAAACTGAAACTATTTACACAATGCATATTATTAATTATACTTCACCTTCTCAAATTTACAAATATAATAAAATAATCACCAATATATACTCAGTCTGTAGTTGACTAATAGAGAATATTCTGATGGTTGTCGCATTAAAAAAGAACGCAAGTTTGTATTAAATCATATATACATACATCATGAATACATTTATGCCTTTGTGGGATTCAATGTGTTGATTATTTGTACTAATTGGAGTGCTTACGTCTAATTAACATAGCTTTCACCTCATTAACTTAATCACAGTGTTAAGACATTTTTCTTCAATACATCATAGATTTGACTTGTACCTTTGCAATATGCTCCATAGCTGCGGTCCCACCATTAATCCTCCCTCTAAGTAAAGTATCTCAGGAATGGAAAAAAATATATACAAACTACTCAGTACTACTATAAAAAGAGAAGCATTTTTATAGTACAAATATAATTAATATAGTACAATATTAATTATTAGGAATTACCTGCACCATAGAAATACTATTTCTTTTAAAACATGATTTAATGTCTTACTTTCTCAAAACAGTTTAAGACAGAAAAAAAGAGTGAACAATTTAAGTAGAGTTTAGGTAGTTAGTTGGCTTATAGTAGAGTTGGCTTGATGAATTACCAATCACACGGAACGATGAATTAGAATTGTAGATACTCTATTTTAAAGATCCTGTTTTTTATCTAGGAATATTTGTGAAAGAATGATATTGATTATATCTTTCCAGATAGATTTAAGACAGAATTACACACTTTTACAGAATCTACTCTACTTGACACACAAATTACTTTCTGTATTGAATTTGTTAATAATCTAACTATGTCATTTCTTTTATTAAAGCATTAAAATTGTGGGAACTGTTGTCAATGTTGAGGATTCTTTTAAAACCTTCTTGTGTTTTCTAATGTCTTTATAGGATGAATAAATGTTAGTACATTCTACCAGACAGAAAAATTAATAAAATAGTTCTTTTTAGGATTAGCACTGAAAATCCAAAAGTGCCTTTATTTAGTAATTCAGTAAAAGAACAATATTTTTGAACACCATGTTATATCTTAGGAAACATCTCTCATCCTTGAGAGATGAGAGCCTTTCAAGGCAAACTCAATGTGTGATTCTTCTCTATATTTTCACTGTGGGCCTAGAGCACTTTTTATACTTCATCAATTTTTTTCTTCTTCCATTCTGTCCTGTATCCAACATTCTTGCCTCACTTCTACCCCCTACTTTTTCTCTTTTCCTTTTAAGTCTATAATGTCTCTCTCTCTAAAATTCTGTTCTTTTTATGGATTATCACCTTAAAAGCCTAACTCTGCTATCTCTAGCTCTACAAATGACTTATTTTCTAAACTCTATTCCTATTCATTTTTTTATATTTCTCAGTTCTCTGATCTTCTACTTTATATTCTAATGACATCTCATTTATTTCCCTAATATCCAGATTCAAGCTATTGTGGTTATTGTTATATTTTTCTATATTATTATATGTTGGCACTGACTATTAAAATTAACATTTAATTCTGACAACCATGCAGTGAGGCAGGTTTACTCAAAGAGCGTATCTGCCAATGATTTTCCAAAGTATAATGTTCTGTGTGTGATTTCATTTCTGAAATTATCTTCACTGGCTTCTTAATGATCATAAAGTGAAGTATAATCTTACTCTACTATTAAATGATTTTACTACTAGTTCCATAGAAATTCTCTATTTAATTTTCCTTAGGATTATTATCATGAGAATTTACCTCTTGCTTATAGCCTCCAAGGAAATTTTCACTTTTATCCAAATCATTGTTCAACAAATGGAAAACAACATCGTCAACATAATAATAACAACCAAACTGTCTTTCCAATTTTATTCAGATTATTTTAACTTTCTGTAATGAATTCTCCTTTCTACTTACTTAAGTTTTATTTGTTTGGTACCATTGAAGGCATTATCTCTATCAGGCAGCCTCAAACACCAGTCACCCACACGTAAATATTTAGAACGCTGCCATAGAGATTGTTATTATATGTGTTAGAAATTGGAAGGACGTAACATGCTTTTGTAAATTATCTGTAAGAATTTAGTTATACAGTTCTGGAATAATGACCAATATTTGGTAGTCATTAAGTTTTATAAATTTTTGAAATCCTAATGGCATATGGGAGAGATTATTTAAGACTATAATCCAATTTATCATTATTTTCTTAGAATTGGAATTTTTGCATTTTGTTCAATATATTGTTTATGACCCCAATACCATGAAATCAGTCTTATATTAATGCCTTGTATACAAAATTGTTCTCATAAACATTATAATTTTTCTTTCACAGACTTACATCCTTCCTGTTAAAATAGTTCACTTATATTGTTCTCCAATCGGTATTCAACTGAGCAGCACCACTGTCAAAGAATATCTTTCACCAACTCTTGTCTATGCTGCCCTTTCATAGGAATGTTTGTAAGAGAGCATCTATTTCGGGGCTCCTGATTTATTCTTCAACTTATATGTATTCTTTTGAGAATGACCATTCAAATTTTTGCCTATTTTTAATTGTGTTGTTTGTTTTCTTATTGTTGAATTATAAGAATTCCTTTCTTATTTTGGATTATTGTTCCTATCAGATAAACATTTTACAAATATTTTCTCTCAGCTTGTAGTTTTTCTTCTCCTAACAATGCTTCACAGATCAGGAGAGTTTAATTTTAAGGAAGTCCCACTTCTCAATTATTTCTTTTATAGATTATGCCTTTTGTACTATATCTAAAATGTCATCGCCAAACCGAAGGTCATCCACGTTTTCTTCTATATTATCTTCTAGGAGTTTTATAGTTTTGCTTTTATAACATTTAGGTCTGTGATCTATTTTGAGTAAGTTTTTATGAAGAATGTAAGGTATGTTTCTATATTCTGTTTCTTTCCCTTCCTTCCTTCCTTCCTTCCTCTCTCTTTCCTTTTTTCTTTCTTTCCTTTTTTTTTTTTTTTTGTTAATATGGATATTCAGTTGTTCTAGCACCATTTGTTAAACAAACATTTTTTTTTCTAGTTTATTGTCTTTCGTCCTTTGTCATATCAGTTGAATTATATTTGTGAGGGCCTATTTCTGGGCTTTCTATTCTGTTTCACCATCTGTCTGTCTGTTCGTTCACCAATACTTCACTGTCAACATGGAGGTGCAGGTATCTCTTTGCTATTCACATTTTTACTAACAATGTAAGAGAACCCCCCTTTCCCTACGTCGTTTCCAGCAGTCATTATTGCCTTCCTTTTGGAGAAAAGCCATTTTGACAGGAGTGTACACGTTGCTTCATGAGATTTTTAATTATGTTAATTTATCTGATCTTTGGTTCTTTCTTAATCATTTGTACATGTTATATTTTACAAATTTTTAGTTTTGGAGGCAAAGAATAATAGTAGCTTTTTATAGATAGAGTTTAATTTTGTCTCTTAGAAGTTTTTATGGGTAGTGGCCATTCAAGATCACCTCATACCAGTTTTGATTACGGAGATGGTTTTAGGATGTGCTAGTTCCTATAAAAGCTGAATTACTTGTACTTTACCCTTATTTAAAATGTGTGGTCTGATTGTATCCAAATGTGAACTCCAATTTTGCTTCATTGTCTTCCATTAAGGAGTAAATTTTTCTGCTCAGTTTGTCTGACTCCCATCAACCTCTTTCCAAATTTTCTGACACTCCAAAAGAAAAGTGGTCCTAAATACTAAAGAATTCTTCACTATCTTGTTATTGCTCAGATTTGATTATATAGACTTATTTTCTAATTAATTGTGCATTTTTATTGTGGTCCTTGTTGGGAAGATTTATATGAATCATTTAGAATACCATTACTGTCAGTAGAAATATATAATTATTCCCTTTATTTTTAATCTATTAGCTTTTGATATTTCAAGGCTGTGATGTATTCTTTATACCATAAGCATCTTTATATCTTTTTATAATGTAATCTTCATATCATTCTTCTGAGTACTGTGAACACAAATAATGAGTTCTTAGCAAATACTGATTAAAAGAATAAAAGCTTAAAGCATACACACACATTATAAATATATAATTTCAATTGTTATTCCCAGGTATTTTCAAAAATATGTTATTTTCATTATCTTATGGTAGTTTATGTCTGTTAAAGGGTGAACACAAATATTGGTTTAAAGTGGAGATGGTAAGGGAGGGTGAATGGTGGGATCACACCTATGGTACATAATGCAAGGGTACATGTCAGATCTATTAGCATACAGGATAATATCTTAACACAATATTTAAGTAAATGAGATGAGGTATATATTAACCAGTGTGATGTAAGTGTTCCTAATTCTATATGAAATCAGTACATTGTACCCCATAAATGTATTAATGTATACATGATCTATGTGTTTACGATTTAATAAAAAAAAATAAAGAGGAGAAGCTTAATGATATTTTCTTTAATTTACTCTTTTCCTTGGAGATGATATGTGGATTCATTAAATAACAACTTTAGTAGATATTTTTTGTGGCTTCTTTTAAAACTGTTTGCAATATAACTTTGTTTTTAAATTATGAAGGAAAACATATGTTCCATTTCATGTGTGATGGAACATATGTTTGTTCATGTGTGTGTAATATTTGTTATGTATTTGTGTGATTAAATCTTATTGCATTTTTTAAAATCCCATATATTATACCAAAATAAGCATAAAATTATTAAATTCAACTTACAAATCAAATAATAATCATTCTAAAATTTTCATAAAGAAATTTATGTATAAAGGAATTATATCAAAAGCATGTTAGTTTGGAGTCCTACCAACAGTGTCTAAGTGGGTTTTTTTCCCCTGCATCTATGCCAGCACTTGTTGTTTGGGCATTTTTTGATGAGAGAAATTCTCACTGGAGTTAGGTGATATTTCATTGTGGTTTTGATTTACATTCCCCTCATGATTGAAGAAGAGCATTTTTTCCTGTATGTGTTGGCCATTCAATTATCATCCTTTAAAAAGTTTCTGTTCAGGGATTTTGCTCAACTTTAAAGGGATTGTTTGATTTTTTGCTGACTTGCTTGATTTTTTTTTGTAGATGCTGGTTATCAGCCCTTTATCAGCTGTATGCCAGGCAAACATTTTCTCCCATTCTGTGGGTTTTCTAGTGGAACCTTTATGAAAAGCAGAATGGAAATACCTCAAAGAACTAACTGTAAGCCTACCGTTTGATCCAGCAATTCTACTACTATGGGATTATCCAAAGGAACAAAGTACATTTTTATCATAAAGACACTTACATTTGAATGTTTATAGCAGCACAATCCACAATTGCAAGGATGTGGAAACAATTCGAATGTCCATTGATACAGGGGAGGATTAATAAAATGTGGTATATGTATACCATAGAGTACTACTCCCCCATAAAAATGGTGATATATCTTTTGGAACAACTTGGATGGACAAGTACATTGTTCTATGTGAAATATTGCAAAGCAAGGATGGAAGAACAAATAATCACGTGTACTCAGTACTGAAAATGGAAGTAGTCAATCAGCACATGCCCAAAGGGAAGTAAAAGTCAATAGGAATCAAGTGAGTGGGAAGGAGCAGAAGACATTAGGTTAATTCACATCTAACAGGTATAATGTACACATTCTGGGTGAAGCATGCACTTACAACTTTGACCCAAAATGTATAAAACAATGTAACCAAAACATGTGTACCCCTGTAATATTCTGAAATAAATAAATAAGCAAAGTATTTTTAAATTTTTAATTTAATTTATAATGTCTTAGGCAAAATGAATGTTTTATCTGTTTCATAAATTATAATACATTCCTTTTGTAGAAACTGAATTAAAAACCTAGGTTTATAAAAAGATAAGATTGTCTGTTTGAATACATGTGCTGATATTATCTAAATAATTCAATTTTCAGCACTCCACATTGTACTTAAATAAAAACATGATATACCACTTCAGTCAAAAATAATGGCCTCACTCAATGGGCTTACAATTTTAGGTGTGTAAGAATATTAAGTTCTAGAGACCTTGAGACCCTCGGCATGATACTGTTCTTTTTGCTAACAGTACTGTTTCATATGCTGAACATTTGTTAACAGAATGGATCACAAAAAGGGAGGAGATACAAAAGGAAATATTTGGAGGTGATGGATATTGTTATTGTCTAGATTGCGGTCATAATTTCATGGATGTGTGTAAATGTTCGAACCCATCAAATTGTGGGCATTAATTATGTGCGGTTTTGTACATCAACCATACCTTAATAAAGGTGATTTTATTTTATTATATTTTTATTTAATTTCTTTATAGTTGACACATAATGTACATATTATAGTATACAATGCATTGTTTTAATGCATGCATGCATAGCATAATAATAAAATTGGGTAATTGCTGTATGAACTATTTAAATATTTATCATTTCTTGAGTGTGATAAGATTCAAAATTTTCTAGATATCTTGAAATACGTGATACATTGTTTTTGGCTTTTTCTGCTTGCTTTGGGGTTTTTTTGGTTTGTTTGTTTGTTTGTTTTTTTACACGATACATTGTTATTTTCTATAGTCATCTTGACTGTATTAGAACATCCAAATTTATTCCTCCTCTCTAACTGTAACTTTGTACTTAAAGCTGTTTTCTTTCCTTTAAAAATAGGTTATTATTCCTAGAAAATTAAAAAGTGAAATTTGGATTTAGATTTTATGATACATTAAAAACTCTCCCCCAGAAAAGAAAGGACAGCTTTATAACTGACATAAAACATACTTAACACTCAGTTATTGGTGGCCGGAGATCTACTTTGTGTATGCGTTTCACACTAATTTTCCAGACAATTCAAAGTTCTTAGAGATAATGTGTAATTAATATTAATCAGTGGTTCAGTTTTGCAATTATGTTTCTGTTTACTTACTAAAAAGGGTACAAAGAAGCTTTAAATATTGAGTGTTAAGGTACTATGGAAAATTTCATATATACATTTTATACATGTAAGTTTCAAGTTAAATAAAATACAAAGAACACCAGGTTAAGGTCGTATGCTAGATTTTCCTTTTTTTTTTTTTTTATTAAATGATAGCTGTGCACATTAATGCAATCATGGAGTACAATGTGCTGGTTTTATATACAAGTTGAAATGTGTTCATCAAACTGGTTAACATAGCCTTCATGGCATTTTTTTAGTTATTGTGTTAAGACATTTTAAATGCCTCCTTTAGGTAACCTCTTGAAAGAGTTACCATATTTGATCCAAATTTAAAAGAGATGCACGTCTTGATGTCCACTAAGAAACAAAAACTGAAACTGATCTGAACACTTCCCTGCTCTGACAGTCAGGAAGGAGACGTAGACTGAAGGAACATGTGGCACTTTTTTAAAAATGAATAACTGAGGTGGGGCCAAGTCTTCTCTATCACAAAGAGAGTAAAAGAGGGCGGCGCCTGTAGCTCAAGGAGTAGGGCGCCAGTCCCATATGCCGGAGGTGGCGGGTTCAAACCCAGCCCAGGCCAAAAAAAAACACACACACACACACACACACACACACAAAAGGAGAGTAAAAGAAAACATCTTCTCAACATGTGATGCCTGGGAATTATATAATAACCTTAAACAATGGGAAGAAGAAACAAGGACAGAGGGTGGTAGGTAGGAGTTACATATGCCTATCACTAGTGAAGTTACTGGAGTTGTGTAACATCACTAAGGAAGAAGCATTGCAAGGCATCGTTATATGATCTGTGTCTGGTCTTGCTGTGAGGGAGACAAAGTCAAATAAAAAATATAAACACTAGATATGAAGAAATAATTAAAGAAAATAAAATTTTAAGTCCTGAATGTACATGCGTGCATGTGTATGTATATTTTTTTTTCAAATGTCAGTATTGTAATCTCAATTACTAGATGCTTCAAGGAATAGGGAAATGTGACTGCATACTTAGATCCAAAACTGAGAGCAGACCACAGCTAATCCAGATATTGAGATTACAAAATTAGTGATTTAAAATAAATGCAATGGACACATTTAGTACAAACACAGGAAAGGATGGGGAAAATACAAATATGATGGATAACATCAGACTGAAATAAGTCACATCTTTTCTAGAAATGAAAATAAATATGACATCTAAAATTAAAAATTTGTTGCATGAGATTAGTAGTAGATACCATATAGAACAAGATTACAAAGATAAAGAAGAAAAATTGAAAAAGAACAGAAAAATAATTGTTTTAAAATGTAGGACAATCCAGAGTGGTGGCTTCTTTCTGTAATCCTAACCCTCTGGGAGGCCTATGCAAGTGGATTGCTTGAGCTCAAGTATTGGAGACCAGCCTAAGCAAGGGTGAGACCCTGTCACAAATAAAAAAAGAAAAAACTAGCCAGACACGGTGGCTCATGACTGTAGTCCCAGCTATTCAGGAGGCTGAGGCAAGAGGATTGCTCAAGCTCAAGCATTTTAGGATGCTGTCAGCTATGGTTCCAGGGCACTACACCCAGAGCAACAGAGTGAGGCTCTGTCTCTAAATAAATCAATAGAAATAAAAAATAAGTAAAATGTAGAACAAAACCTAAGAGGTCTATGAGAGGCCATGCAGTCAAGCAATCCCTCACAGTAGTGAGTGTGATTGGTCAATGGCCTTGTGACAGCTCCTCAGATGACTACTTAGAACACATGATGTTCTACCCACATGGGTCAGACTGTGGTTGAGCGTTTTATGTATATCTGGTGTGGGTATAAAGCCATGATGGAACTGTTTACCTTCAAAAGATTCAAGAAAAACTTTTTACATCCAACCAAATGTAGTTCCAGAGACAAAGGGCAGGGATAAATGAGGAAGAAGCAATTCCCTGAGCATTACTAGCTCAGAATTTCCCCAAACTAGTGTTAAGTCATCAATCAACAGATTGAAAAAGCCCTGTGAATCCCAGAGGCAAAAAAAAAAAAAAAAAAACGCACAGTAAAGCATGAGTAGGCATGTTATAGTTAAATTGACGAAATGTATAATTTTCTCTTGAAAAATAGGAATAAATTAAAAGCATCCAGAGGAAGAAATATGGTTCTTTAGAAAGCACCAGTAAAACTGACAGCCAGCTTTATAAAACAGTGGAAGCCAGAAGACAATCAAATGTCTAGTGCTAGAAGAAAATAACTTTCAATTTATAATTTTACTCTAGATATAAATGTTATATAAAATATATGATGAAATAAATATTCAAAAATTAATAATTTATTACAGCATTTCTGCATTGAATTTCTTTATAAAAAACTATTATTAGTCACACAAAATAAAATCATAACATACAGAAACATGGAAATGCAGAAAGGGCATAGAAAGCAAGGAAAGAGTAAATAAATGGTCGATTATATGGGCTGTGTGAACAATTTACTTCGTGATATTATAAGGAGAGGAGATATATATATATTATATATCTTTATAATATATATAATTCAAATGCTTGATAATAACACAACAGGTCATCTAAGATTCTTGTATTTTCAGTGATACATCAAAGTAAATAGTTATGTTACTGTAATGTATCAAAAAAAAAAAAAAAGAAGCATATAATCTTAGGGTAGCCACCAGAATAACAATGTAGATATATAGTTACGATAGCATTTATTAAAAGTAATATAACAAAAATGATTAGCTAGTTGTGAATCAGGACATGTAAAATAGGAAAATCATCTGGCATAACTAAATTATAGGAAAAATATTCTGTTATAAATGCTAGAAATAAAATTAATAGACTTGGATTAAAGGTAAAACTTAGTTAAGAGTCGTATAGTGGATATAGTAAAAGAAAAAACTTCAGAAATGGAAGATATGTATAAAAATACTGCCCCGATAAATACTGAATAAATAAGGCAAATAAATAATAAAATGACTTAATTTAATATAAATAAGCTGCAAAAGACTAGAATGAAGGAATTAGCAAACTATAATACTTTTATAATTAATATTTTATAATATTTCATAATAAATCTCATATTAGAAAGATTAAAAACTGAATAAATATATCCCTAGATTATATATATATATATATATATATCTCCCCTTATATGTGTGTGTATGTGTGTATAGTTGTATATAAGTGTTTATGTACATATATATGTACAGATAATGTAATTCATCGCTTGAATTAAAAAGAAAAATATAATATGAAAGAAAGGAAAGACGAATTACCCAAAATGAATAATATAAACTAAGAGGAATTATCTCATAATTCACATCAATAAAAACCAATAGACACCAAATAATACATTATATTCAACATGGTGAAGATAAAATAAAATACTGATTTATCAAGATGAAAGAAAAACAAAACATTTCCACTTGTTTTAAGATACTATTCAGTGCAATTTCATTGATATTAAATATAGAAAATTATGTTAGAACCAATTCAATAAAATATTCTAAATGCATGTACTATGTGTATAGTAACATTTATATTCGTATATGAATAAAATAATTGTATAACAACATGCAAAATAATGACACCAGTCAAGGCTGAGGTCATCTCTAATAGATGGAGAACAGAAACTTGAAATGCATCAGAGGAACACACCAGACAAATATTCAGCTCTAACTTTAGCTGTTGCTATTTTTGTTAGATGCAATCAAAACAAAATACTCCATTTGATAATTTCGTATGCTCTAAAGAGTTCGCAATATGAAAAGAAAGAAATCAAATATTTCCATACAAAGTTAGGATTTTTCCTATGTATTTTAAAGTTTATAATCATTTCAGTAACTCTCGTTTGAACATTGCATATTAAATATGCACAAGAGATGTTTGCTACTGTAATTTCAGGAAGACTAAAATATGAATACAAATATTGTAAGATTTCTATAAAATCTTAAAAATAGAGTAGCTTATGAACTTGACTGCATTTACACCAGAGTCAATGGATGAAGTTTTCTTTACTTAATAATAATTAAAGAATAATCTGCCATATTTCACCTGAAGATGTTTTCAATTGTCTTTGCCCTGAGGACTATTTGTTTCAATGTTATGGCAGCTGTCTGTGCAGAAAGATTTCTATCTTATCTTCCCATAATAGACTATTTTACCAAAGGTCATCAATATCCTTTTCCCTCATTTTGTTGTATCAATCAAAAAGCTTGGCATTCTTAATTTAACTCAAGAATATGTTTATCTTAGCAAAGAGAAAATATAAATCACTGAGCAGTATCCTTTGAGTCACCTGTGGTTTTAAATGTAAACATTATTAACTAAGAAATGATTCCACAAGTGAACCTACAGGCAGGGGGAGTCCTTGACCTATTAAACACAGCTATGGGATTCCACAGATATTTCACCAGAAGCAGCCTCAGGTAAATTCAAGAGACTAATTTGGTTCCTCTTCAAATTGCATTCAATCAATGGCTCAGTCCATTTGGAAAATCAATATCCACAACTATCATCTTTGAAGAATCATATTATTCAGCAAAACCTAATTATCATAAATACTTGCTCTATTACAACAGCTCTCCACTATTGTGTTAAAATTATGAAATAAGATTGTCCTGACATTTTTAGTGAGTGAATCCGTAACAGCAACAGGAAATTAGCTCTCTGTACTATAATATGCTATTACATTTTTGTATTTTGATTCTCTTTCTAGTTTGGAGGTTTGACTGTTCAAAATTAAAATGCAGCTGTATTAATCATCACCTTTTTCAACTTTCTCAATTCATAAAAATTATGATGGAAAGAGAGACCGAAAATCTCATGGGTCTCAAAAAATACTGAGAAATGGCTACAAATTTAAAACTAATTTAAAGCAAAACTATATAGATAGCTATTTATAAGATAAATACTTACAACTTCAAATGAAATTAGTCTGTGTCAAAGAACTAAATAAACTGGAAAACAGAATTTTCATGAAATAAAAATAATCAATTACTTGAGTTATTATAAATATCCTTCAAATATATTTTCCAGCTGTAAACACTTCAGTAAACTCCATTTAACTATAATATTGCTGACTCCATTAACTGTGCCCAGTGTGAATCAAAGGAGTTATCTTCTGATAACTCAAAATGGCTGATTCAATACAAAGATTTATTCAGAATTGAGGAACTTTTCTGAAAGTACTCTGGGGATTACTTGTGATATAGCACTCCCTAACTGTACACTTAACACCAATACTTCTTGTCTGAACAGTGAGAGAAACTGAGATGTTGACTCACAAGTTTAATTTAATATTGCTAAGAACAAGTTAAATCCATGTAAAACAATTAATATTAATAATAATATGACCTTTACCAATAAATTAACTAGTCAGAATAAAGGAAAAAAAAGAAAGAAACAATGAAACTTGCTCTATGTTTTGTTTCAATTTAATCGATCTATACTGATTTTTTTATGCACTCCCTAACAACTTAGCCTCCCTTGTCAGAAACCTTTAGGTAAACATTTAAGTACAGGATCCTCAATGGTGCCACAGTTTTGTGATGATGAGATTGATGTGGAGTTCAACAAAGAAAATAAGTCCAGAAAAACAATTTCATCCATAACTGATCAAGTACAGATTTGATATCAGATATAGATAGGTAGCAAATAAGCTTATTGAGAGGCCTTTTGATTGTTCAAAAGAACAATGGGGTTCACTTTAAGATTTAGCACTGATGCTGAGTTTATTATTCTTTAAATCTTAAAGAACAAGCTGCGACTATCAAACCTGAACATTCCACATTTACTATGAAGCCGATGTCTCTAGCTTCCTCATTGCAACTTACAGGATACCATTCTTTCCCAATAAATGCCCTCCCTTAAGAGTAGACAGTCTGCCACTGGCAGAATTACAGAAACAAGTTTAGCCTGGTGTTTACTGTTAAAATGAGGACATTGACTGGGAGAGAATGATACTCTGTAAATTGAGATGGGAAACCTAGAGAGACTGAGTCCCTGAACTGCTATGAGTAATATTTGCCAGTAGAAGAGTTCCCCAGTCTCCTTATCCCTAACAGTAGTGGCCTTTCCACCTCCCTCTGAGAAGATTAACTCTGCAATGCCTCGGGACTGCAGGGCCTCCTTTAAGGCAGTTGCCATGCAAGCCATTCTCCTCAGAAGGATCCAATCACCCGCTCTTTGTTTCTAACTCTGTCATTAGACTCATGTCCCAGCAGGCCTGTGAAGAAAAAGCACGAAGTGTGGACCATAAGGAGGTGCCCTACACTCAAAGAGAACTATTTGAGCTTTCTAACTTACACTGATGGAAATTCAAAGAAACTATATGAATATGGTAACGGTGTTTGGATAACAATGAAGGAAACATTAATTAGATCAGGCTAAATTGTGTTTTTTTTTTGTTTGTTTGTTTTGTTTTTGACACAGGGTCTTTCTCTGTCACCTGGGCTAGCATGCAGTGATATCATCACTGCAAAGTCAAATTCTCAGGCTTCAGTGATCTTCCCTTCTCAGCTTCCTGAGTAACTAAGACCATAGGTGCATAACACCACGTCTGGCTAATGTTTCTCTATTCTTTGTAGAGATAGGGTCTCTCAGGTTGTCCAGGCTGGTCTCACATTTCTGGACTTAAACTCCTGGCCTCAACTGACTTTCTTGCCTTAACTTCTCAAAGTGCCAAGATTATATGTGAGATCATGGTAAATTTACTAAAGAGGCTTAATGATCAAAGATTCTGCTTATAATGATTCAATAAGGAAAGATTTTATAATTAATGTTGCAGCTTAGGGCATTAGAAAGGGCCCCATCAGTTTGTTTGATTGGTTGATGAAAACATGAAGCGAAAGGTAGCCCACCATGAGCACATTGGAAATGCTGAACTTGCCATGTGAAATGTGGAAGAAGGAGCTCAAAGGCTTAGTGAGATTGCAGCATTGTCAGTTAAGAACTACTTGTTCACACGGTGGGGGGAAGGATATGCACAAAAAAACAAATAATTTACCACTACTGTGAGCAACACTGATGCCCCAGTGTTCTTCAAGAGCTCTTTCATTGCTCTTCTCTTTAAGTCAGTCTTTTTTTTTATTTTTTATTAAATCATAACTGTATACATTGATATGATCATGGGGCATCATTCTTTATAGTGGGAACTGCAGTCACTGAATTGGGGAACTTGAACACAGCAGGAGTAATTGGATCACAAGGTACCCACTAACAGCAATGTGGGTATGGTTATTGTCACAGACAACAGTGTCAAAGCCGCTACCCAAATAGCCTGACTCCTGAAGATTGTGGTTTTGGCTAGTCGCTTATAGTGAATTAGATAGAAAATGGAGTAGGAAATGAACTAAATTTTCTATCTATCTATCTATCATCTATCTATACATAAAGTCTAGGTCAAATGAATGAAATTCTAACCTGAATACCCGAATCCCCTGAAACATGGATTTGGGGCCCTTCTGTGGCTATTTCTCTATGTGAAATATGACGTTACTGGAGGAATCTTTACAGTGATTGCCTGACTTGTAGAATGAGCAATATTATGGTGGGAAAGGCAATGTATAAGCCAATAAAACTGCCTCTACTTAGGCTAATATCACCGTTCTGGAGGAATTGCAGAGATTAGTGTCACCATCATAACTTGAAAGATTCTGGGGTGATGATTCCTACCACGTGCCCATTCAAATCACCTACTTGGCGTGTGCAGAAGACAGATGGACCATGGAGAATGAGCAATTTCCTAAGCTTAACCAGGTGGTGGCCCCAAATGCAGTTGATGTACCTTATGTGATTTCATTGCTCGACCAAATTAAACCATTCTCAGGTACCTGAAAAGCAGCTCAATAGGTGTTTTTTTCTTTATACTTTTAAGAAAAGACCCAGAAGCAGTTTGCTTTCAGCTGGTAAGGCCAGCAATATACCTTAAGTGTTCTGTGATACCTCAGGCCCTAGGAAGTAATTTAGTACAAAGAGATCTTGATCTTATTTCCCTTCTGTCTGATATCATAGTAGCCCATTAACTTGATGAAATTATACTATTCAATCTAGTGAGTGGGAGTAACAACTACTGTAGACTTACCGGTAAGAGTTAGCACGTTAGAGAGTAGAACCCAGCCAATCAATCAATCAGTGTCCTTTCTACTTTAGTGAAATCTCTAGGTATTCAGTGGTACGGGGTATGAAAAGGTATCCCTTCTAAGTTAAAAGATAAGTTATTGCATCTGACTCCCCATAGAACAACAACAAAAATATAAAGTACAACATTTAGTGGGCCCTTTTGGATTTTGGAGACAAAAATATTCCTTATTGGCTGTATTACTTTGGCTCATTCACTGAGTGTCTCTGAAAGCTGGTTTCAAGGGGGTACCAAATCAGAACAGACTTGCCAACAGGTCCAGGTGTTGTGCAAGCTTCCATATGATCCAGCAGATTCAGTGGTCCTGGTGTGTCAGTTACACACATGGGATGCTGTTTGGAACAACAGGTGGTTCCCTACAGGTGAATTGCAGTGAAATCCCTTTGGATATTAGAACAAAGAGTCCTGCTATCCTTCTTAGATAGCTACTCTTTTTTTGAGGAACAGCAGGATCACTTGAGCCCAGGGAGTGATGACACAGCACTCTAGCCTGGAGCAACAGAGTAAGACTCTTTATCAAAAAAAGAAAATAAAGGGAAAGGAAGGGAAGGGGAAGGAAAAAAGAAAAAGAAGGGCGGCACCTGTGGCTCAGTGAGTAGGGTGGCCCCATATACCGAGGGTGACAGGTTCAAACCCAGCCCCGGCCAAACTGCCACAAAAAATAGCCAGGCGTTGTGGTCGGAGTCTGTAGTCCCAGCTACTGGGAGGCTGAGCCAAGAGAATCACCTAAGCCCAAGAGCTGGAGGTTGCTGTGAGCTGTGACGCCACAGTGCTCTACTGAGGATGACAAAGTGAGACTCTGTCTCTAAAAAAAGAAAGAAAGAAAGAAAGAAAAGGGTGTTACTTGACTCACCAAGCTGTAACATTGGACACGCATAGTATCACAGCATCAGATGTGATGTGATGTGTACCTGATTGTGCTTGTATAGTCTCCAAAGGCACAAGTCAGTGACATGAAGGAGTGGCCTAAATGCCCCTGCTCTTCTCTTCTCTCAAGCTACTCAGCTTTTTCTTTCTGATCTTCTACCTATGGCCTCATAGAGAATTACTTGTGATCAGTTGACAAAAGAACAGAAATGTAGGCCTGGTTCACAGGACATGCTAAAAACATCCACAAGTGGACAGCTACAGATGATAGCCCTTTTCAGGAATACCCTTAAAGGATGTCTGTGGATGGAATTCCTGCCAGTGAGCAGAGCTTTAGGCAGTGCACCTAACTATTTACTTTCCTTGGCAGAAGAAATGGCCAGATGTGTGAATATGTATTAATTCCCAGAAGGTGGTTTACAGTTTGGCTGGATGGTTAGGAACCTGGAGTGAATGAACATGATAACAAAATTTGTGATAGGAAATTTGGGAAAGAGGAATGTGGATAGGCCTCTCTGAGTGGGTAAAAGGGGGGAGTACATTTATGTCCCAAAAGAATACTCACAAATGATGACCTCAGTTGGGGAAGATTTTAGTAATCAAGTGAGTAGGATGAATCATTCTGTGGATACCAGTCACCTCCTCTTTCCCAGTTGACCCTGTTTTCACCCAATAGGCTCACAACAAAGTGGCCATGGTGGCAAGAAGTTATGCATGGGCTCAGCAACACGGACTGCCACTCACCAGGACAGGCTGACCTGGCTATGACAACTGCTCAGGACAACTCTGCCAGCAGTAGAGACAAACCCTGAGGCACTGGTACAGCATGATCCCTTGAGGTGATTAGCCAGCTACCTGGTAGCAGGTTGATTACATTAGGCTGTTTTCATGATAAAAAGGGGCATGATTTTGTCCCTTAATGTAATAAATACATTCTTTGGATATATATTTGCCCTCCTTTCACACAATGCTTCTGCAAAAATGACAATTTGTATGCTTGTTTTTCTTATTTACATTCTATTTACTCCATATAGCATTTAGATCAAGGAACCCATTTCACAGCTAATGAAGTGGGGAGATGGGTCGATGCTCATGGAATCCACTGATATTGCCATATTATCCATTATCCTCAAATATAGTTTGGTGCAATGATGGAAAGGGCTTTTGAAGACTGTGTTATAGCACCAGCTAAGATAAAATACCTTATAGGTTTTGGATAATATTTTTATGAAGGCATATAAAAAATCCTCAAACAACATTAGTATATGATAATGTTTTTTCTCATAGCCAGAATTTACAGGTACAGGAATCAAGGTGTGGAAATGAGGGTTTAACTACTCTCTATTGTCCTCATAGACCCATCAGCTACATGTTGATTCTGGTTTACACAATCTTATGCTCTTCTGGCCTAGAACTCTTAGCTCCAAAAGGAGGAGTGTTTCCACAGTGAGACACAAAACTAATTGCTTGGAACTGAAAGTTAACAATGCTGCCTTGTCACTTTGGACATCTTGTGCTTTTGAATTAACAGGCAAAGAAGAGAGTCATGGTGTTGACTTGGGTGACCGATCCTATCCATAGCTTCCCAAGAGGAGTACTTTAAAGTTGGTAGTGATATTCAGCAATGAGGAATATATCAATTTTTCTAGGATGAGTTCATGAACTTCATTATCAGACCATGTAACCATCACTCAAAGAGTTACTCTTCTGAGAAAAAGGTTAGTGTTTTCCAGTTGTACTCAAGATGTATTATGCTAAGTAAAATTATGACCTTGTCATTATCTTTATTTGGAGATTAAATATGGTTTAAGGAAGATGTGTATGGGTTCAAATCTCACAAAGTGCAGACTTGTGATCATTATATGTGTCAATTTGGGCCACAGAGTATCCAAATATTTCCCAACAGTATCTTTGAGTATGTTTCTGAGGGTGTTTCTGGATGAGATTAACATTTGAATTAATAGACCTAGTAGAGAAGATTACTATCCCCAAGGTGAGTGGGTCTCATGATATCCACTGAAAGCCTGACCAGAAAAAAAGACTGAGTAAGAAAGAATTCTCTCTTTGCAAAACTGTCTTTCAGCTGGGACATTGGTCTTCCCTTGCCTTAGAACTCAGAATCAGACTGGAACATAAACTTTTGGTTCCATTTATTGAACTCAGGTGGGAACCATACAATCAGCTCTTGAAAGGCTCAGCCTGCAAACAGCAGATTTTAGAGCCTGTCTGCCTTACGACCTCTCAGCCTCCAATATCAGAAGACAATTTCTTCTAGCAAAACTCTATTCCTATCTATCAATATCTATATTTATATCTATCATCTATGTCTATATCACATTGACCCTCTTTCTCTGAGGAACCCAGATAAATACAGTAATCATAACAAATATTTCACATCAAGGATTAAGGTTTTTAATATTCCTTTAAAAACAATTGCACTCTACGATCATAAATTTTTTTCATATTTCATATATTTTATTTGTTTTGCATGTTACTATTTAATCTTATTATATATTATTTATCAGTGTAGTGTAAGATAAATGTTTAAGAGTGCTATCTTTCTAATGTATAATAAATTGTTTAAACAATATTTAATATAGAATACATGCTTATTACATTGTTTTAAATGCTAACTTTGTAATTTGACATATTTTTCTATTTTACACCTGTTTTATTGGCTCTCTATTCTCTCTGGGTAAGTAATCTACTCTACTTTTCTTTTCTTTCTTTTTTTTTTTTTTTTTTGTGGTTTTTGGCCAGGGCTGGGTTTGAAACCACCACCTCCGGCATATGGGACTGGCGCCCTACTCCTTGAGCCACAGTCCCCACCCTATCATTATGTTTTGCTATTTTACAATACCCTAAAATTTATCATTTTCACAATCGACTACAATATCACCTAAAAACCATTACTTTTGTCAATTAAAATATATCAAATATCTTTATTGGAATTTAAGCATTTCTAAACATTGGAAATTCAGAAATGAAACAAGATATAAAAATCCCTGTCTTTCACATCCTTTGTATTAACTTGGGTGGATGTGGAACATATTATTCTTAGTAAAGCATCACAAGAATGGAGAAATAAGAATCCTACGTACACAATTCCGATATGAGGACAATTAAGGTCCTGGTACATAGTCGGGGGTAGGGGACTGGGAGGACTGAAAAAGGGAAGGAGGGAGGACATGGGGGGTCAAGGGACAGGGTTCACCTTTTGGGAGTGGGACACAATTATAAGAGGGTCCTTATCTAATAAAAGCAATTAATGTAAACTGCTTCTGTGTACCCTCCGTGAATCCCCAACAATAAAAAAAAGAAATCCCTGTCTTTGAAGATATACATTCTATTAGAAAGAGATACATTATAATAATATTAAGAAATAAGGAGATAATTTCAAGTAGTCTTAATTGTCAGAAACAATACTTTGTATGGTTTGTGTTCTCAGAGAGACTTTGAGAGACATTAAAGGTGAGACCTGAAAGTTTAGGAAGAGGTAGCCATGTTACTGTAAAGTATTTAGCTTATGAAAGCATAAATACTTTACAATAACAATGCATAAATAAAAAATCTGGGTCAGGAATAAGCTTAGTGTGTTCAAAGAAAAAATGGCCAGGGCTAGAAAATAGACCCCCCCCCAAAAAAAAAAAAAAAAAAAAAAGAAAACAACCCGATGAGTTCTAAGAGATGCAATCAGGCTGACCTTTAATATCATATACAAATATATCAAGCAGGCCTTATAGATCTTGGTAGGAAGAGTGAATTCTATTTAATTTATAATGGCAAGCTATTCTGAAATGAAATACAAGTGTTTTTGCAGTGAAATGGCATGATAGATTTTACTGTGGGGGAAGGTCACTTATACCTTTTAGTATATTAAATTAATTATAAGGGTCCGGAAAGGAGAAGGCGGGGAAAACAATAAGATAGTACATAAAATTATCAATAGAGGAGTGAATGGGGCCTTGTACAAATATTGTAGCAGTGAAGGTGAGAAAAGGTCAGGATTGGGACATATGTTGGAAAAACAGCAAACAGGTGATAATGGTGGATTGGAAATTTAAAAAAAAAAGAAGGTAAAGAAAATACCAAAAGACTCATTTATTCATGCAAATGTTTACTTAGCACTTATTATGTACTTTCTATTTTTCTAGACACTGAGAAGGATTTGTGCACTTAAAAAGGCGTAGACATGTAAGGAATATACACAAGAAAGAATGACAGCATAGAAATCTTACAAATAAAGTATTTCGAGGGAAATAGGGTGTGTGAGTATGAAAATATTTAATGAGGAGAAATACATTTAGCATTTAGACTTGTTGACCACTGCACTGATGAATGTGGAGGTCATTATTGGTTGAATCAAGGTACATAAAACTAGAACAGTGAAAGCTGTAAAGTGGGATTGAAACGGGTTCAACAAGGAATAGAGAGCGGTTGGAGGCAAAAGGTAAAAATGAAACTCATTGAACAATTTTTATGTTTTTGTAAGCAGGAGCAGTAGCAGGTAGTAGGTGTACAAGGGGGGTAAGTTTCAGGTTTTTTGTGTGTGTTTGCTTTAAAGACTAGAGCTAATCTAGTAAGATTTTACGTTGATACGAGTGATCTAATAGGGAGAAAATATTAATGATTCAGGAGAGGATAAAGACAGTTGTTTATAAGGAATTCTTGAAGAAGCGACTTTTGGTAATAGTTTGCAACATTCATCTGAAGTTTCTGAAGGGAATTCAGAAAATATGAACACAGTGCAGCACATTGGCAAGTAGAAGTTATTTTCTGGTTATTTTTATTTTTTCAGTGAATTGGGAAGTGTGTTCTTCAGCTGAGATTGAGAAAGAAAAAAAAAGATGTCTTTGAGATTAGAAGAATTGAAGGTATAAAAATAATCTTTTTAGAATAGTGGTGGATACAAGAGATAAAATAAATGTTGTAGGATTATAGAGTATGACTAAGAACCCATTTCAAATTAGTAACTATAAAATTAAAGTGAGATCCCTCAGACTAGTAATTTTTTTCCCCTCTACCAGCCGCATTTAGCTGCTCAGCTGAGGTCAGGAAGTGAAGAGAAAATGGATTTAATAAGTTTTTCCACTCAATTATGATGAAAGGCGAGGAGAGCAGGAATGGTAGAGCTATAAAGTAATTAAATAGATGAGTAAGAGGAAGCCATAACATAAGATAAAGTGTAGAGGTGGTAGGGTCAATTAGATTTATGGTTTAGCGAGATAATAACAGAGGTAGAGAAAAAAGAGTGATGTTCAGAGAGTTGGGCTTAATGCCTAAATACATTTTTTCTTTTGTTGTAATGAAGAAACTGTGTACATGCCAATAGCTATCAATAGCTGAGGTTTTGTGAAAACATGAGGAATGGATGACAAATGATGGCAAAGTCTGGTTATTACAAAGATTACTTTTAGAGATGTTGAAATTATTATTATTATTATTTGAGATAGACTCACTCTGTTGCCCGGGGTTGAATGATATGGCATCATAGCTCACAGCGACCTCCAACTCTTGGGCTCCACCAATCCTCTTGCCTCGGCCTTCCAGATAGCTGGGACTGTAGACACCGCCACATGCCTGGCTAGTTGTTCTATTTTTAGTAGAGACAGGGTCTCGCTTTGCTCAAGGTGATCTTGAACTCCTGAGCTCAAGCAATCCACCTGTCTCAGTCTCCTGGAGTGCTAGAATTACAGGTGTGAGCCATTGTGCCTGGCCTAGAGATGTTGAATTACTAAGATTATGACACATATATTCTTGTAGCATGAGTCCCATAGATGTGTAAACCAATATCCATAATAAATGCCCATTTTATAACTTTCTCATTGCCTCTGTTTCTCTGAAGGACCCTAACATACTCAATTGTGTAACAGGTTCAGGGCTGTTAACACAATTTTTTTGAAATTGGTTAATAACACTATCTTCTTGCTCTGAAAACTCCAACACAAGCTTCTAACTAGTGTGCAAAGATGACTGTCCAGTTTCCTGCGTCACATCCACATTCCAGCTAATATGAATTAGAGAAAGGAAAGGAAAGGTAAAACATGTACTTGTTTACTTTTAGAAGAATTGAATGGGAATTACAATTATCCATTTTTTAATACTGGTTTGCCTAAAATAGTCACCTGACTTTATTTACTTGTGAAGATAAACAACATAATATAATCTCCAAATGAACAGAAATAAGCACACATTAAATTGGGGTGTTCTGTTAGTAAAGTAAGAAAAATAGAATAGATTTTGTGAGATGTCTAGAATTATTTCTGCCACTGTTTCATTACAATTGAAATACAACTCTACGATGGTTAGAGAAGAGAAGGTTAGAAGAGGAAGTTGAGATAGTGAGTTCAGGCATTTTCCATAAAACGTAGCAAAAAAATGAGAGAGTAACTGAAGAAAAACACTGGATCAATTAAGAATGTGCATTGTAATTACTTTTCTTGCTTTTTAATTTGATATTTAATATGTTATTTGTCATATTAGTATGCTGATAAAAATGATTCCTAAGCACAGGAGAAGTTGAGGGTCCAGAAGATGAAGGTAGTATGCAGCAAAAGATTAACCTTGGTCAAAATAGTTTTGGTACCGTGTTCCCACTTCTTGGAAAGTAACTTCTTAGTTTTTGGACTGTCCTGCCTGATCAGAGTGTCTTTGTTTATCTGAGGCTCTTGAATCGTGCCTGATATTTTATGCTAACAATGTAATTTATGATGGAATCTTAGATAACTTAATATCAGTGTGACCCCTGGAGGGGGCTGGAGATTAAAGACAGCCATATGGACTGTCTGTGTGACCAACAGGTGGGGTTTGCTGGTTGGCAGTACTCTGCGCGTTATTGTCATTTATCATTGCTGACAAAAATAAACAGTGTCCACACAACCCCACTGAGAGAGATCCTACTGCAAGTGTTGTATCCGATCTCTCCTCTACCCTGTTGTGTGCACCTCTTCTTTTTGCTGAGTTTCATTTATATCCTTCCACTGAAATAAACCATAGCTATAAGGATAATAGTTTTTCTGAGTTCTATGAATTCTTCTAGAAAATTATTGAGCTTCAGGATGGTTTTGGGGACTTCTGAAGAGAGTAGTCCTGCTTCTAGACAAAAACTGTTGTGTGATTTTCAGGCCTGACTAGAGGCGATTACAAAGGAAATATGAGGCTAATTTAATGGGGGAAAAACTGCCTTTCCCCTCCAGATGTGATGCATAGAGGTGCATTAGTTCCAGGGGAGTTTCAGTCAAGGATTCAGGGGCTCCTGGCCATCCCTGCTCTTTTGTATGCCTGTATTCCTAAATTAAATGCCTTTTTGATGGTCTCTTTATCAGGAATCCTAGAAGACACAGCACTGTGGCTCAGTAGCTAGTTATTTTCCACTCTAGCCCCTCCTCCCCTCATCCCCCACCACTTTTTCTAGCTCCCAGGTCCATTAGACTGCAAGGACCTTTCCGTCAGCTAACCAATTCCAATCTCTATCTTCCTGAAAGAGAGAAAACCATTATGTAAGGGATCGGGGAGACAAATAAGACATGGTTGTTCAAATCGTGGCCTCTTCTGTATAAACTGTATGTCTTAGAAAAAGTCACATTATATTTCTGTGTCTTTCTTACCTCTTTTGAAAATGCTGACATTAAATTCACAATTTAGGGAGAATGAAGAACACAGGTAACATTTATCCACACTTCTTAGGGGTATCTATTTTTATACACTATCCTTTGGTAAACACTACACATTCCCTGAAATTGTGGTGCATGGGAAGACATATTAAATAAGCGATAGTCTATCCCCTACATCTAGAGGGTTTATAAAGCTGCAATTTGTATTTTTTTAAAAATGACTATATTAAAGACTAAACTAAAAAGAACTTACTCTAACACCCACTCAAAGCTCCTAGAAGATGACGGTTCCGAAGAATTTTTAACAATTTTCTGTAACCATAAACTGTCATAATTTCTTACTATTATAAATGATTTTCTGATGAACTTGATATACGTAAAGCTTCCAAAATATTTACATTATTTTCCTATGAAATAAGCCCAAATGTGTACTTGCCAAGATTAAAATATGAACGTTTGCTTTTTCATGGTGCCAAGTTGCTGTACGGTTTCTATTCTAAACGTCACAGTGTCCATTTCTTTTCACATTATTTCTAATTTCTAATTGCAGATATAGGATAACTTCCTTGTTGAAAAGTTTGTGTCAATCATTTTAGAGTATTATTTTATATTTTAGAATTGAAAATTTACATATTCCTATTTTAAATTTCTAGTTCTGTGAATTATAAATACGTATTATTTAAAATGTACCTGATAGCTTATTTTCTTATTTGTAGAAGTGATTTGATATGTTAATAATATTTAAAATGCTTGTCATACCTGCTTTCATCTGTCTTTTACTTTATTATGGTGTTTAATGCATACTATTTTTTAAATGCAATATCCTACATATTAATTCTTGAAAAAGAGCAAAAAAGGTGCTGCTATCAATATATGTTGTCAATTTGTGACAGAGGCTGGCTGTAGACATTATCAACTTTGAAGGATGGTAAAATGTATCTTTGAGTGAAAGAAGCAGAAAAAAACTAATATAATATTTAGACAGAGCCTTTGGAAATATAAAAGTTCTGAACAAGTAGAAGGAAAAAAAAAGGGACAAATGTCAGTCTGAATAAAAACACATAAAAAGTTTTAGATGAATATTACATGTAAGGAAGATAAAAGCATGAATAGAGCCAACTCCAGGGAATAAGTTTAAGGCTATGTTATAGAGGGCTTGTGAGAAATTCAAAAGAGGTCATGATTAATAGGTGCTAATAAAATAAAAATTCTGTGTAAAGTTTTGCAGAGAAATCATTTGAAAAAGGAGTGTGTTAGTTTTGAGATGAAATTAAATCTAGAGAACTAAAAGCAGGTCAAGAGATCAATAATCAGACATATCTGATATTTGAACCCCCATAATTATTTTATTTATTACTTATTCTCATATTGAGTAACAGTAGCTTAACACAGATTGTCTTTGTAAATAAAGACAATTATTAACAATAAAAAACACAATTTAATATTTTCAAATAGCCTTAAGGAACAAAATTCATTTGTGAAATGGTCTTTTTATATATTTATTCATATTTTTGAACACATAGAGAAGATACTTTAACCAATTAGTGAGAACCACCTCTTAGTTTTTACTTAGACAGATGGAAGGGCAGGAATACAATGTTGCTCTGAAGTTGTTGGGTGAATTTATCTAAATACATAATTGAGAAAGAATGACATTCTGCTAGGCACAACTAACAGATCACTTTAATGTCACCTAAACATGCACAGAATGCAATTATGCTTTCACAATATGATTAAAGAGCTAACAAGAAGGATTGTCTGCTTTTGGAAAAATACACAATTAATTCTTTGGCATAATATGTAGCAACATTCATGGAAAACACAAGGAAAGATTTTGATGTTAATGATGCATTTTAATATGCTATTAGTACAAAAAATATGGAAAATATTAATAAGATACTCTGCTCTCTAGTCTCAGAAATTAGGGTATTTATTTTTATAGCAAGTACATAAATATAAAACAAAGAACATGCATCTTTGAGGAAAAAATTGAGAGGTGTTGTTCTTTAATTTACATGAACAACATTTTGCCTGAATTTTCTCATCTATATTCAAATGATATATTGTCATACATATCATTTGCATTAATATATAACTATTACCAGGGGAAGCATCTATATGTACATGTAAATGTAAAATCTAATGAATCGAGAACATCTTAACAAAACCACAATACATCCAGTAAACTCGTGTGATTATGAATACTAAATACTACTTATAGCTTTTGATGACTTCTTAATTTAAGGTTGTTAATTCAACAGTAAGATGTTTGATTATGTGGGTATTGAAATGAGTCCTAATATATGTATATTAGAATAATTTCAATTAAATATTTCAAAATCTCAGGTAATTATTTAATATATTGTTAATATTATGTACAGCAGTTTCTTTTATTTACAGTCTCTTCCTTTGTTTCAACACTGCTATCCCAAATATTCTAAATAATTTTTCTGGCATTTTTGTAATTCTTACTATGTATATTTCCCCCAATTACATATAATTTGTACTTCTTCAATAAAATTGGTCTTTATATTTGCTTCTTATCTTTATATTAAATTCTGTTTAAATAGTCAATATTTGGAATAATAAAAAAACTCATATATCTATAATTGCAAAAGTGTAAATATTTTGAAATAAAAATTCATTGTTATTTTCTCCTAAAGTCAATCATTTTCAGTTTAAAGAAAAGAAAGCAATCTCTTCCCCCACTGATAAATCTAAAAATGATGCTTAAGGACAACACTGCAAGAACAGTGCTCACTTCATCGCGTACATTTTATGGGTCGTTTCCCTTTAAACTTGATGCCCAAACTCATACAATTTTTTTGTGTGTAGTCCTGCCATATTGTTAAACAGATTCTGACTTGGTAAAAACTGAAGGGAAATAAGTCCTTTTTGACTTATCATGTAGTGTCAAGATCAGAAAATGTTAGTCAAGTTTGCGATGATTTGCATTAGTGCACATCCCCTTGAGTTTGCCACCTGACTTTCAAGAGACTGTGCTCCTGTGTTCCTTTAAGGCACTCAGACTTGAAGAAAATAAGCAATACATTTTTTGACCTAAACGTATACTATTAGTCCAACATGAATTTTCATTCTTTCAAAGATCAGAAGCAATCTGTGTTTCAGATTAGTGTGAGTGTTTTCCTTACATTTGTTTTTAAATTCTTATTTAGGATTTTTGCTTTGGATTCATCTGTTGGTGTCACTTTCTCTTGTGTTTCATATATGAACAAGGATAGGATGAGTTACTTTTAGTTATCTTCTGATTTGCCAAACAGTAGTTACATTATTCAAATACTATAACCGTAGAAGTAGTATACTATTTGAGACCTGTATGTTTAGCTGTAGCTGTAAATTGCACATGAACTTTATGGCCACCCTGTATGACCACCTTGTATATATCTATATTTGTATATGGAATATATACATATATGTATATATATATTTTTTTCCATCTCTGCTTATATATATTATTGACAAAGAAATTATTATTTTTATAAAATATCACATCACACTTTGGACCTTCCATAAAAACAATTATTTGTTGACTGAGAGACTCAAATACTGCAAATAGAAACAACTGAACATAATATGACTATATTGCTATTATGCAGATTGTTCTAAAGCACATAATAATGCTTTATTTGTACCATGCTGTAATTGGCACTTATGCATTCCTTTCTCTAAGAGCCCATTAGAAATACAATTAAGCCAAAACATGATGATATATTTCAGCAGCATGGAATTGAGCCTCTGCCTTTGGAAATACTCCCATAAGGTAAACACGAGCTCTGTGAGTAAAATATTTAACAAAGAGAAAGTAAAAGCTCATTTTCCGAATAAAGTGTACAGCATTGGCTTCTCACCTTAGGATCAGTTAAAGAAAAAAAATGCACAAGTGCTGATACTTCCCCCTAGAAGGTGATCAGTCGGTTACTGATAAGATCATATTAGCAACAGGGGCAGACTTGTGATATTAACTGGTTTGCGATCTTATCTGCTCCAGATAATTATTTTGCCATGGAAAGCAAGTAGTAAGCAGTAACATCAGCTACTGCTCATGCTAGGAAGAGGTTATATTCCACACTCATTATGATGAACCACTCTCCTTGTGCTGTTTTAGTGTCAGAGATGATCTGAATGCTACACATTTGCAACTCTCTATAATGCCAGCTGATTCATTTTTCTAATAAAGGCTCTCTAGCCAAAATGATTGCAAATGTGAAAAAACATATATTTAAGGAAAGATTTGCTGACTTTAGTTTCCATAACCATATGTTGATGAAAGTCAATTATTTGTTTGTGAGAATATTCTAGAACTGTTTATGCTTGCCTGTTAGAATCTTTATC
Organism: Nycticebus coucang; assembly: GCF_027406575.1. Taxonomy (NCBI): domain Eukaryota; kingdom Metazoa; phylum Chordata; class Mammalia; order Primates; family Lorisidae; genus Nycticebus; species Nycticebus coucang. The sequence continues at coordinate 60,635,166 of NC_069780.1, read as the reverse complement.
AAAATTCCTTAAACTTAAAAGATGCCAAGAATTTCATAAAGTGGTTTTCATTATATATTTTAAGAGAAAGATAGAGTTTATTATGTTCTTTAAACGTGAGAATGAATCTCAGCAGTGATATAAATGATTATTTGATATATTTTATGGTAAATACACACCATTTTTCGCTCTTTTTATATTGTGAATAGAATATGAAGATTTGGCAGTTAATATTTAAGTGAGAGGTATAGAAACTCTTTATCACTATGGATTAGATCTCACTAAGGTACACATAGCGAGATGGTAAATAATACTTCAAAGAATCTATAGTTTTAAGGTGTTTTTCTCTGCCTGGTGAGAACTGCCTTATTTAAAGTATCAAATCACAAGTATAAACAAATGGATTTCAAAGGTTCCTGTTGCCTTCTAGAAAACAGGTTAAAAATAAACTCTGTGTTGAAAGGAAAATAGAAATTAAATAAAATTTATAAATTTGGAGTGATCTTTTTATACTGCATGTATAATGAATTAATACACATGAAAACTGATATGTCCAATGTAATTACTCTGTATTAAAACACTACATAATTCTAAGTGTAGTTTATAGAAAATTCTGTTACACTATGTGTAATTTTTCCTTCAGATTAACATTCTTTTCTTTCTTTAATAGAAACAAGTGATTTGCATTTATTTTAATGGTTCAACTGCTTGATTTATCCCTGCATGAAATTGCATGCTTCAGTACCTAATACCTGCTGATATAATAATTCACAGAATCTCGAGAGGTGTCAAGAAGTGACTTAAAGTAGAAGTAAAAAAATAAGAACTAAAGTTAATGATGATTTCCCATGACTTCCTGACAAATAGGAGTGCAAGGTCATCCCCTTCAAAGCAGAGGGTCTGACTTTTCTGTCAGGGTTTCTGGTACCACTGGCTGCAGTGGTGTTATTACAAGGTCCTTTGCCACTGCTGGGCAACACTGAATAGAATAATACTAAGCCTATCCAGTGAGAAGTAACGAGGCCAAATCATGGATGAAATCATAACTTATAGCATTGCAGTAAACAATGGTGCCCAATTATATAGTTAAATGATTTATGCTTTATTCAGAGATGAAGAGTTTATGTAAAAATATACTGATTTGACCCCATTAGGGAAATTACTAAGACAAGACACACTCATTCCATAGAAAACAAAATTTTGGAATATTTTCAAATACTAAGGTATCCAACCAAATTTGCATTGGTTTTATTTTCTTCTCACTACACCCTTCCCCATCAAAATGACCCATTTCATAATGTATATGAATGTGTGGGTGTTCTTTTCCTCAGTTTCAGAACAAGTGGTATTTCTGAATGTTAAAAGAACAGTTCTGTGTGCATGTCTTAGATGCTTCTTGTCATATGTGAAGATGACGTAGAAAATCTGTGGAATAACATCTCCTGAATTGGTTGTCCCATTCCATGTCCCTAGAGGGGAAGCTCATGGCAACTGGATCTATCATCACGTCACCCGTGCTCTTTATTTGGGTAATTCTAATCAAAAGGAGACTGAGAGTAATCACTGCTAAAATTGCATTCATTGGTGAATTATAACATTTAAAAATACAAGGCTTGTGCTATTGATATAATGTTTTTTATATTTATTGTCAGAGTATTTGAATTTTTAAAGCAGCTATTTTTCAGGTTCATGACCATAAAATTATTTTAGGATTAAAAAGAAAGAAAAGTTACTATTCAAACACTAGAAAAATACCTTAATTGAGGAAGGATTGGGCATTTTGCCATCATGACAGCCACCAAAAGTCATGTACACGTCAAGTGTGAATACTGATGTCCAGATTTAAGAAAGGACCACTTTGCTAGTTTCCTGTTAGAGATGAAACACATGAGAGGGCTCAACATACCACAGGCCATTGTCAATATATCAAATTGTCTTTGAAAAATTAAACAGTGTTTGAGACTATGAAAATGAAAGGCCAATCATATCACTTTGATTAGTTGACCTAGTAGAGAACATATAATAGTATGTTTAAAAAAACTATACCTCACTTTTCATTTTAAATCTCGAGAACTCCTCATTTTGACAGACTCCTCATTCTCAATTATTTTTTAAGTTGAATACTTAGTAGATATTCCAAAATGTCACACTAGCAAAATCTTTAAAACTTTACACAAAAAATTGTCTACTTGCCAGCTTTCTCATTAAATGGACTCAATGTACAATTAAAGATGTTATTTTTCACTTTTGATGTGAGCACCATTCAAGTGGTTATGTCACTTCAGTTAACATTATTCTTTCCTTTATCACATGTAAATGTATTCATGATGCATTTTTGTGGTGGGAAAAGAAAAAAATAGTATTGAATGACATATAATTGTCAGTATAATAAAATGGATCTGCTTAACCAATTAATATTTTCTTTTGTTTCATATTTCAAATATAATTTTAGTTGGCATCTTATGTCTAAGCATATATATCTCACTACTGAATCGTGACAAGGTTCACGATTGAACTATCTAAAACCCATCATAAGCCCTTATCAAGTCCATTTCTACATGTTCATTTTTCATGCTTGTAATTTGTTGAAATCTCATAGGCCTTGAACAATCCCAAAGCTGATAGATAGCAATTAAACTTAGATTCGAGCTCAAGTTTATGAATAGGTTTTAAATTACTGAGTCAGCGCTTATTTTCACAAGGGATCTGTCTGTTCATGTGAACACCAACATTCCATCTGATCAGCTCCCATGTACAGTTAGATTGTACCAACTTCCCACACCTTCCTTTCCTGTCCCAGTGCTGGTTCAATTTTTGGATCATGTGTGCTGTGAAAAAAATAATCACTAGTATTGATGTACAGACTAAAAAAAAACAAGTAATTGTTAATATAATACCTCTACATACCATGTATTTTTTATTTTATATTTTCTTTTCCTTTTCCTTTTATCCATAAAATCATCATTTGAAATTCCAAAATTATTCTTAATGTTTATTTTGATTTGATAATTCCTTTCACATTAAAATTGACTTATTGATTAATTTTTTATTATAATCAATTTCTCTCCCTATTTATTCATTCAACAAAAGTTATTCAATGCATAGAAACTTAGGCACACTTGTACATGCTTGGAATGCTTCAGCAAATAAAAGAAAGGTCTTTGCCCTTAAAAACTCATATTCTCATCACAAGAGAAAATAATAACGCTACTTAATAAACTCTTAACTTCCAGAAAAGGTTTTAAGTTAAAAGGTGTTAAGAAATAGGGAAAGTTAATTTAATAGTGTCATCAGAAGGGAATATAGTCATCAAAGAGAAGAGTATTTTAGCATACAATTAACTTATTATTATTGTTGTTGTTTCTTTATGCCCCTGATACCTTTTTGGTTCATTCAGAGCACCAATTCTTTCCCATACATTAGCCTACACAAAGATTTTATGACTAAGACCACAAAGACAAATTCAGCAATAACACATATATAGCTACATAATAAACAAAACTTAGTTAAATTTAAAAGGCTTCTATATAGCAAAGGAAATAATCAACATTTTAAATAGACAACCTATGTAATAGGAGAAAATATTCACAAACTATACATCTGATGAAAGCTTCTCCAGAACGTATAGAAAACTCAAACAAATCAGCAATAAAGAAAATCACTCCATTCAAAAGCAGGCAAAAGCCATGAACAGGAGTTTTTAAGAGAAGACAGACAAAGGATCAATAAACATATGGAAAATGTTCAACATCACTAACTATTAGGAAAATGAAAATTAAAACCACAATGAGATGTCACTTTACTCCTGTTAGAATGGCCACTATTACAAATTCAAAAAACATTCTGTAAAATGGTTGTACTAAAAACATTCTTTTTTAAAATCAAAAAAATTAGATACTGGCATGAATGCAGAGAGAAATGAGTGGAGCTTCTCAGGAATGTAAAAAACATAACATGTACTGACTAATAATTGAGAACTAAATGATGGGCACACATGGGCAGAAAGTGTTACATAGGACATTGGAAACTAAGAAGAGGGGAAGGTGATGGGAGCGAGGGATAAAAACGTATCCGTCACATAATGTGCACAACTGTGGTGACAGGCACATGTAGGGCACACTATACAACGTACCTGTCTAACAAAAAAGTTTGTATTCCCTTAATATTTTGAAATACAAAATAATAAATCTACTTGATTTCAAAAAAGTTAAATTGAGAAAGAATCCCATTTGGAAGATCTATCTTTTTAAAATTTTAACTAAGATTTGTTGTTGAATATTCTGAAGTCTCTTTTCAGTTCCTATCCAGATGATCAAATTATTCTTTTCCTTTGACTTATTAAAAATAATAGATGTCTTAAAATGTGATAACTGTCAGGTGAACACAATTATTTTCTTTTTCAAGATCTTAGCTTTAAGTTTTAAATCTAGAAAATCGTATCAAAGGATGTTCGGCTATTACATTATAAAAGTAAATTTCAGACTTGATGACTGGGTTATATGCTGATGTTTTGCTCAAAACAGGTCTGATAATTTTCTTTTTGTCCAGAAAAATTATACAGATTTCTTTGCCCACTGTTCTTTCCCCACCTTCTGATAATTAACAGAGAAAATTAAGCATTATTTTGTACCCAAGGAACCATTTAAGAATTGGCAAAGAAATAAATGGACAACTATAGAGTTTATAAATTTGGATGTCCTTCCTTTCCAATGATCTAAATGCTTTAAGAAATGAAATTTCTGAATTTTAGGATGTCAAAGTTCTGCGCAATACAATCCAATGTCAAAATTTCCAAAAAACTGACCAGTCAACAATTTTTTTATCTGATCATTAGAATTACCATAATTAACTAAACATTTACATTTCACATTATTGGGAAATATTACAAATGGTGTTAGTCAAAGTATTTTTCTGAATATCAGTTCAAAACTTACATTTTACAAATTAAAAATTTATGTGTCATAGACAGGCCAAAATGTATGCTGTGGCCAAGTTCCATTCTGCCATTCAGTAATTTTGTCAGTATGGTAGAAAAGAAAGATACAGAGATAACATACTTTTTATAGAATCAGAAAGTACTGATTGCATATTTTTATTTAATTATCTTAATAATAGTCAGTTGATATAGAATATATTGCATATAGTGAAACTTTTGCCATTCCACTTTCTTGACAGTGATTCAGTGATAATGCCATAAATATAACTTACAATGATGGTCTTGATTTTATGAATGATGCTGACAGATACGTCCCAACTTAACCAAATATAAAAAGCTCTACTTTTATATATTTGCCTTTTAAAATTTGAGCTCTGAGCACTTTAAAAGCATATTTATACCCTTATTTTCCACAGATGAATCAATTATTTTATCTTCTAGCATAAGAATTTTCACATAGGAAAAATAAATCTAGGAAACTTAGTAAATGTGGAATGTAAATGTCTTAGCAAAATAACTAAGAAAATGCCAGGAAGGCTATGTTAACTAGTGTGATGAAAATGTGTCAAACGGTCTATGAACCAAGTGTATGGTGCCCCATGATCATATTAATGTACACAACTATGATTTAATAAAAAAAAATAAAATAAAATACTTACATGAAATTAATGCTAAATGTGCATGTGAAATCAATGTTATTGGTATAGAAAACAAGAGGGATAACTGAAGCAAATACCAGAAACTCTTATATTAGTGTGAATTAAAATTGTAAATGACATTTTGTATTAGGTAAGAGTCTTGAGATATAAATGGTTAATAAAAATGTAATTAAATTTCATTTATGTAGCAGTTTTATAAATTTGAAAGAAATGAAATCTGAATCAAAGATCACAGATATTGCAATATTGCAAATGAAATGATTAAATTAAATTCTGTCAACATTAAATTTTGTTTGTTAAATATGAAAGGTATGAATAAGATCTCCAGAATAACTCTTCAATCCGGAAATTAAAACTTCTGGGTGTGATGAATAGCATTTGCATGTAATGCTGAAGCAGAAATTAGGAAACCTCACTCAAATCATTGCACATGAGAAGCAATCTCAGAATTTTCTTTGTATATTCTTACCGTAACGTGACAGTCTTAATGAAAGCACTTAAAACTTTCATAGTGAATAATAAATGGTGTGGGCAGGGGGAAGATGGACATGGTGGCAAAGGGGAGCCTAGAGCAAGTTGAAACTTTTATTTCATTTGGTTTCAGTTGAGGTAAACTAGCACCTACTGGACGGCTGCTGTGAGCTATGTAATTTTCTAATTGCCAGATATTTTAAAGAAAAACAATATTGATCCTCTTCAGGGACATAAGAGATGAGATTCAGACAACATAAACTGAATAGACAAAAAGAGAGATTACATATGGTCAAACCTCTTGGATTATTACAAGAATTGCTTCCCAGTGATTAGGTACGTCTTACCCTATTTATGAATAAAATGATTGACAGTGATAATGTCTAAACACAGCCTATTTACCAGCACCTTTTTCTATTGTGACAGCAAGAAGTAGTCTTTTCTTTCCCTATAATCTAATTGAAGGAATATAAAATAGCACCCAAGACTAATTTTCGAGTTGGAGAAAAAGACAAAAATGTCAGAATATTATTGTTTTGTTTGCTAACCCCTCAAAGCACATAATTTTTTCTTGCAAGAGAATGGCCGTGACTTTGTAGGACTCGATTCTGTAAGTAATAGAGGCAGGTAATTAATGTAGACTCTTTCTAGGTAAAAGTAGAATTATAGCCTGAAAAACATGCCCCAAAATTCATCTGCTCATCAAGGTATATCTAAGGTTTTTCTACAAAAAATGTGGATGAAGTTGTTGTATTACATTAAAAATACATGTGGAATACTCTTGCATTATTAGAAAAAAGCCTAGCTCTTATTATGTACTGAAAAAATTACTTACCATTATTAATATAATTTTCAGTATTTAATTCCCAGGTTAATACTAACTTTTCTCTTTCCAATATTTTATTTTGCATTATCAGCCAGAAGAGTTCACTTAGAATTTTACATAATGTTAAATTAAAATTTCTTCTTCAGACACTGCAACCAAAGCATGCCACTGCTGTAACCATCATAAAATAACACACAGTTAACACTTCCAAAGAGAAATCTACTAACAGTTTTATTGCGGTATAATTGACATATAACAAATTATACATACAGTGCACAATTTGTTACGTTTTGACATATGCATATATCTCTGAAGCAATCACTACAAAAATACTGAATATATTCATCATCCTTCAAAGTTTCCACATGGGCCTTTGCATTTCTTTCCTGCTTCCCTTTTACTTTCCCATCTTCAGGGATCCACCAATCTGCTCTCTGTATCTATTTAAATTATTTTACACATTCTAAAATTTTATGTATATGGAATAGTACAGTATCCATTTTCTCATGGGGAACTTACTTTCTTCCCTTAGCATGATTATTTTGAGATTCATACGTCTTGTGGTAAGAATTTATTTTTATTCGTTAGAAATATTCTGATGCATGAATATGTCACAATTTTCATCTGTGAACCTGTTGAATATTTAGATTATTTCCAGATCTGAGTTACTATAAATAATGTTTCAGTGAATATTCATGCAAAGAGATAAGCATGAGCTTATATATCTCATAGATATTTAGTGACGAGTTGAATGAGAGTATATAGTAGGTAGGTACATTATTAATTTTTTTTAAAAACAGCCAAATTATTTTCCAAAGTGAATGTCTCAGTGGATGGGAATACTGTGTGCTTCATATCTTTGCTAAATTGCGATACAACTGAACTCTAGGTATCCTGAGAGATAGATAGGAGTATCCCTCATTAAATTTGCTTTGCTTTAATGATTGATGGTTTTGAAGATATGTTCTGTGCTTCGTTACCATCTGTTTATCTTTTTTAAATCTCTGGCCTATTTTAAATTAGCATTTTTCTTGATATTGAGTTTGAATGTTGTTTATATACTCTGGACATAACCCTTTTGTAAGATATAGGATATTTAAATCCTTTTGCCAGTCTCTGGCTTCTTTCATTTTCATGGCATTGTCTTAAAGAACAGACATTTTCATTCTTTAATAAAATCCAACTTATCAGTTTTGTTTTATGGATCATTGCTTTTGTTGTGATACCTAAGAAATCTTTGTCTAATGCATAGTTACAAAGACTTTCTCCAAATTTTTCTTCCAACAATTTTAGAATTTTAAAATTTAAACTTATGGTACTAGCCCATTTTGAATTAATGTTTGCCTGTGGCATAAGCTATGAATTTAAATATATTTTGTGTGTATGAATATCCAATTTTTCCAGCACCACTTTTGTAAGGTATATCATTTTCCACTGAACTGCCTTTGTAACTATATCACTACTCCCTATCTTGTTCAATCAGTCCACGTGTTTGAATTTATGCCAATACTACACATCTTGATTACTTTAACTTTACAATAAGACTTGTAAAAAGGTACGGTTGGTGCCATGAAGTTTTTATTCTTTGCCAGAGAAATTTTGCATATTACAGGTTTTTGTATTTCAAATTGGATTTAAAATTTTATTTTTAATTACTGGAATTTTTTTATAATTCCTTCATAAAAATTTGGAGAACATTTTTCTCTCAACAGTATCAAATCTTTTGACTCATAAACATGGTATGTCTTTTGGCTATGTAGGCTTCTTTAATTTATCACTCCAAAGATTTATAATTTCTAAAGATATTGTTATTTTTATCCGTAAGTTTTGAACTAATTGCTTATTGTATTGATTTTAATTTCATTTATTAATTTTTAATTGCCAATATATGGAAATAAAATTGAGTATTGTTTAAGTGTTTTTCCTTAACTCCATTATTAGTTTTAATATTTAATTAACTTAGTTTCAGTAGCTTTTCACAGGTTTCAGTGAATGGATGATAATACCATTTGTAAATATAAACATAGCAGATTATCAGCAAAAAAAACCCCATCAACTTTTTCTTTTATAATACAAATGATGCCTTTTGTGTTTGTTTGTTTTGAGACAGATTCTCACTTTGTTGCCCTGAGTAGAGTGCTGTGAGGTCATAGCTCACAGCAACCTCAGACTCTTGGACTCAAGCAATTCTCTTGCCTCAGCCTCCCAAGTAGCTGGGAATATATCAGGCACCTCCCACAGTTTGAAGATACAGCATTTTGAGGTTTCAGTGTTGTAAGGATCCAGCAGTTTGAGATTCCAGGAGTCAGGTATGATGGTACCACTGCATCAGCACCTGCACTTATCTGGTTAACAGAGTAAACCCTGTCTCAGAAAATAAAAAAGATATAAAAGAGAAGGGAAATTTGCTTTTTAAAATATTTTAATTTTTTTGTGAATTTTGGGTTAATGTCTCAGAAGCTTTCTCATATGGATATGGAGATGGGAAAGGAAGAGCACACCTCTACTGTATGCAGGCTGTTTAGAGTGAGATACACAGAGAAAAAGAGGAAAAGAGAAGTAGAAAAAATATGTATGTGAACATAAGTCCATTTTTTATTTTTATATACTGACATTGTCCAACAGCAAAGCTAGGTCAATTGTTTGCCTTGTCTCACCAAACTCCTTCCTCTGTTGGAGAAGTGCCCTTAAGTGGAGAGGATAAAGATAACAATAAAAGCTGACATTTAGTGAGTGCTTAGTAACTGCAACTGTTTTCTCAGCACAATAGCTAATGCCCCATTAAGTAGTTCTTACATATGTGTGATATTACCTCAGTGCTGTTATGGACTGAATGTTTGGGTTTCCCCAAAATTCACATGTTGAAATCCTAACTTCCCACATGATAGGATGAGGAGGTGGGAACTTGGGGGGGGGATATTAGGTCATAACAGTAGAACCCCCCCACAAATAGCATTAGTGTTCTTATAAGCAGAAATGTGAAAGAAGTGATTTCTCCCTCAGCCCCGTATGGATACAGTGAGCTGACAGCCATCTGAAAACCTGAAAGTGTGCCCTCACCAGACTCCATATCTGCCCACTCCTTGGTCTTGGACTTCCAAGATGCCAGAATTGTGAGAAACAAATGCCACTTATTTAAACCATACAATCTACAGTATTGTCCTATAGCAGCTAAAAATAGCTAAGATAAGACTTCAGGGATGTGTTATTATTATTCCTGCTCTAATATTAGAAAACTGAAGTATAGTAAAGCAACTCGTTAGGATCACATAGTCAGCTGTGGTTTTAATGGTCCAAGCTGTATGTCTGCACTTTTGTACAGTTCATTAATGTATTTCTTTGCACTTATGGTCTGGCAAACTGTTTGTATAAATTCTATCTGCTTCTAAGAAAATATGAAGACAGTAAAACATTGATTTTTCTTTATTATATATTATTATTATTATTATTGAGACAGAGTCTCACTTTGTTGCCCTGGGTAGAGTGTGGTGGCATCATAGCTCACAGCAACCTCAAACTCTGGGACTCAAGTGATTCTCTTGCCTCAGTCTTCTGAGTATCTGGGACTACAGGCTCCTGCCATAACACCCGCCTATTTTTAGAGACAGGTCTCACTGTGGCTCAGGCTGGTGTCGAAGTCCTGAGCTCACCCGCTTCAGCCTCCCAATGTGCAATAGAATATCAACTTTTTCTTCTAACACATACCTAGCAAATGAAGTTCAAACCTTTTAAAATAAGATTAACGTACTCAAATGTTATATCACGATTTAGTGAACCATGTTGTTATCGTTTATTACCTCTCACATATATGCTCAGGTACTTCACTCAAACTTTTCAAATTAAGATTACTTACAGCCAGTAATGAGTAGAACCAACAAAACATTGCAAAACTTTGTTGAATTTTGCATCAAAATCATCAACTGATTGTGAGAAGCGTAACAGAGCAAGTAAACATTAATGGAGAAATGGGAAAATATTAACTGACGATCTTGGTATGAGAAAGGTGTGGCTTTTGCATCATGACAATGCACCAGCTCACCCAGCACTGTCTGTGAGAGAATTTTTAGCCAGTTAACAAATAACTGTGTTGGAACAACCTCCCTACTCACGTGATCTAGCACCCAGAATCTGTTTTCTTTACCCAAAGATAATGGAAATATCGAAAGGAAGATTTTTGATGGTATTCAAGACATCAAGAGTAAAACCATGACAGCTTTGATGACCATTCCCGAAAAATAATTCCAAAATTGCTTTGAAGGATGGAGGAAGCCCCAGCATTGGTGCAGAGCTTCCCAAAGGGAGTACCTCGGAAGTGACCATAGTGATATTCAGCCAGGAGGTAAAAGGCACTTTTCCTAGGATGAGTTTGTTTAATTTAATTATCAGACCTCATAACCATCATCTAAGTGGTACAGTGGACTGCACCAAACATCCCTGATTAACAACCTTAAATCCTCTTGTCTTGATCATAGAGTGAAATAGACATAGAGTCAATGTACAAGGCCAGGCTGCTAAAGTTCCCTTATAATACTGATTGCAACAAACTATTTCACCAGTTTTAAGAACTATTGATGAACTGACACATCTGAAATGCTCTTTGTAATTTCACATCTCTTAATATACAAGCAGATTTATTGATTATCAATTGGTGTAGTGCTAAGGCACCCATTTAACAATGTGTAGGTTAAGGTAATGGTAGAGCTAAATTGAGCACAGCCATGATATTTTTTAATGCTGTATTTTCCCAGGGTTCACATCTGTTATGTATGGCTGCTTTTCGTTAAAGCCAAACTGATAGATGATACGTGGCATGGTGAAATTAATTTTATAAAAGTTAGTTGCATATTTAATGATTATTCCAAATAAATAAATAAAGCTTTTAGAGGAAATTAAAAATATTGGTTAAGTTGAATTTTGTTTAAGTTGGGGCTTCAAGTGTATTATCTACTCGGGTGTTTATAAAATTGTGTTTAATGTTTACAGCTGCTGTCAGTAAATGTGAGTATGCCATATTTATCCACTGCTTGTGTATAGATGTATAAAAATTAAAATACAAGAAGTGGAAACTTTTTATTACAATAGTTATTTGCATATAATAATTTTAGTTTTTCAATAAACAAAATATTGCTTAAGAAGAAACTTTTTGAAACAAAGAAACTTTGTTTAGGAAGTGAAAACAGTACTGATTATTTGAAAATTTATGGGCAAAAATATTATGGCCCATTTATTTTTTGGGTGCTTTTTATTTATTTTCTATCTTTTCTTTTTTCCTCTCTCCCTTTCTTCCTTCCTCTCACTCCCTGTCTCTTCTTTTCTGATAACACTTAATTATGTTTTCATAAGACTATTATTTACTTTTCTCTCTAAAAACAATTAATATAAGATTCCTTTTCCAATGAGGTCATCACATCCTTCAACATGAAGCAAACTTCTGTTTTCATGCCCAGGGGAAAATTCTCATGCTTCCCTAAGCAGGCAATATATTTAGGTGTCACTTTTCTCGGTCTCTCTCTCTCTCTCTCTCTTCAAAGCATTAGGAAGAACAAGGGTAATCTTTTCTCAGAGCACCTGCATTTAATTGTTAGTTATTGCTTATCCCACAGGAAGACTTAACAACTGGATTAAAATATACTGTACTGATACAAAAAAAGAAAAAAAACAATGAAAGCACATTCCCCTTTGGAGAATGATTTATATTGTTTGGGGTGGGGGATAAAACAACCAAATTAAATAAAACCTCTGAATCTAAATAACGTAGGTGTTTTGGTTTGGAGAGATTTTATTTTTGCCTCTTTCTTCCTTTGACTCCACCATGTTAACACTCTGAACTAAAAGCATTATAATCTGAAAGTCAATATACTGAAAAGTGCATATTAAAATCTCACCTCAGAGAAAAAAGTATTGTAGTTGACTGAGCTTTCAGTCTCTTGTTTGTTTATTAGTGGAAAGATTTCCCACACAGCCTTGGCTGCTATTCAAAGTCTACATCTAAATGCATATAATTCAATAAGATCAAGGCACTGTCTTTTTTCAGAGTGATTTACTTAGAATACAAATTTTAACTTAAGTCATAGCAGTAAATATATTCTTTATCCAATTGTCTGCATAAAATTTTTATTGTTTATTTATGAAAGGTTATGAAACCCAGCCATGCAAAGAGATAGTAAAGTATGCACACTTTACATTTCTTAACTGCCTTCTGTGTTTACAGGGGTGTTTGTGGAGTAGAAACTGTAACCAGAAAGTTGCGAACACAGCTGCAAACCTCCCTTTCTCCCACATTTTATATTAATGTTCTTACTGACCATGTTATCAGTCAGTCTTTCTGACTAAAGGGCAAGGGATGAAAATAAAACTGAAATGTAGGCTGGATTTGAACACGTTTCCTGGATATGTCGTTTTTGGGAAATTCCATCACAGTTCAAAAGTAACACAACATACATTTCCATCTGGAGTTATACTTTGCTCTTTTTGCCATCTCATTCTTATTATTCCAACTACGCATATTAACAATCAGAAAATAGCCAATTTTATAAGGTTTTTAACAATACAAAATAACATATATAGGATACAAAATTTAGATATCAGGAAGTATCAAAAGGCTATAAAGGACAGCCACTATGAGCCTCTCTCTGATCATACAAGCACTCACAAGTCAAGAAGGAACTCTATGTAACATTTTGAGGACAGGCTCTGGTGCCTTTATGCAAAAGGTTCCAGGGGCTGGTACCCTTTCAGTTCACTATTACAAGATGACAATCTCTGATTTTGGGGGATAAATAGAAATTAGAGTCCTTAATAATGAATATCTTATAAAAATCAATTCAGTGGAATGAATTAAGAAAGGAATTGAATAAATTCTTAAAATTGATACAACAGAAGGAAAATTATCAGGAAATAAATTATAAGTATCTAAGACTCTAGTGTTACTATTTTTTTTAACATTTCCAAGAAGTATATATTTTGCTGCTACAGAATTGGTTATAATTATAACCCCAAACTATTAATTCTTCCCTGTATACTATTTCTATGAAACTCATCTGTAGCTGCTACATAATATCCATAATTTCAGCTCCTATCCACATTAGTATGATTATTTTTTATTTTGCTTTGTTCATGTTTAAGTTTATTTTGTTGAATTATTATTCTATTTTTCCCAATAGTATGTGTCAGTATACCCACAATGTGTGCAATTATTATAAATCTGTTTAGGTGTACTTCCTAATAACTTGTTAAAATAACCCATTTACTTATTATTAGATGCATTTATTAGATTTCTTGTTACTTACAATCAATTCAACATAGAAATTCTACTATCATGTAGGCATAATGCAATCATTGTATAAATTCAGAAAAGTATGGAAGTATACTCATTTGTTTAAATGTTTAAACATGCATTCTGATAATCAAGTTCATGCACTCATTCTAGCAAAATTGCTACATACTTCCTTGCTGAATGTCAATCACTATGGTCACTTTGGAAGTACTGCCCTTGGGAAACTATGCATCAACACCAGTTCATCCTTCAAAGCAATTTTGGAACTCTTTCTGGAATGGCCATCAGAGCTGTCACGATATTACTCTTGATGTCCTGAATGCCATCAAAATGTCTTCCTTTCAAAATTTCCTTTATCTTTGGGTAAACAGTCATTCAAGATCAGACCAGGTAGGTAGGTAGGTTGTTCTTACACAATCATTTTTTTGCTGGCTAAAACTTCCTCATAGACAGTGCCCTATGAACTGGTGCATTGCCATGATGCAAGAGCCACACCTTTCTCTTTTTAAGATTTTCAGTTAAATATATATATTTTTTCCTTCTGGGTAGATACCTCGTAATTGGATTGAAGAATCAAGTAGTTGTATTTGCTTGCAATCCCACTAACAGTGTTTATGTTCCTTTTTTTCTCCATTCTCACCAGCATTTGCAGCTTTGGGACTTTGCAATGTGGGCTATTCTCACTGGGGTTAGCTAATATTTTAAGGTGGTTTTTATTTGTGTTTCTCTGATGATTAGGGACCATGAGCATTTTTTCATGTGTTTAGTGGTCATTCTTCTATCTTCTTGGGAGAAAATTCCATTCATTCCTCTTGCCCAGTGATTAATTGGGTTATTTCCTCTTTTCTTGTTGATTTGCTTGAGTTCTTTGTAGATTCTGGTTATTAGCCCTTTGTCAGATTGCTGACATGCAGATAATAGTCTCCCATTCTATATGGTTGTCTAATTGCTTTGTTTGCTGTGTCTTTAGCTGTGCAGAAGTTTTTAAGTTTGATCAAGTCCCATTTATTTGTTTTTTGTGTTGCTGCAATTGCCAATGGTGTCTTTTTCATAAAATCTTTCCCCAGGCCTATATTATTAATTGCATATCCCAGGACATCTGCACTTGAATGTTTTTAACAGCTCAAATCACAATTGTAAATATGTAGAAACAACTCAAGTGCTCATCAACTCATGAATGCATTAATCAACTGCAGTGTATGTATTCCATGGAATAAAGATGGAGACTTTGCAATCTTTGTGCTTTCCTGGATGGAGTTGAAGAACATTCTCTTTGGTAATCTTGAGAATGAAAAACAAACATCTTATGTACTCATATTTCTTAGGTGAGAATTCTTGAGAAGGTTTTATCTCTTGGTCTGTTCAATTTTCTATAGATATTTACTTTCCAACCTTAATTCAGAGATAGGGTAATTTGTTAATATTTTCCTATGATAGTACACAGTCATTGCTTTACTATATAATTTGAAAAATACACTCATGTATCATTTAGTGATGGGGATACATTCTGAAAAATGCATCCTTAGGCGACTTCATCTTTGTGGGAACATCACTGAGTGTGCTATCTGCACAAAACTACCCATTTGGACTGTTTGGTATAGCCCATTGCTTCTAGGCCACAAATCTGCATAGCATATTAAAGTTATCATTATCAAGTATACTGTACTATGCATGATTGTAAGTGATATGCTTTTGTGTGACTGCCAGTTTATACTAGTATCACTACAAACATGTGAGTTATATGTTGTACCATGACGCTGTGATGGCTACACAGTCACAGTGATAGACATTTTTCAGCTTCCTTATAATCTTATGGGGCCATCACTGTATACACAATTCTTCATTGAAATAATTGTCCTTATGCACTGCATGACTGTAGTGTGATAAAACTGACTCAGAAAAAAAAATAGCCAAATAAGCCTTTTCTTCTATTATATACTTAAACTGTATACTTACTTATGTTCCTCATTCTTTGCTGATGTTTGTCACAGAATATACATTGTGTATTTAAATGCTTAATTTAGAAGGAAATTGTCATGCTGAGAAAAAAACGAAAAAGGATAAAATAAATATTTTTAAAATCTCTGTCATCATTCCACTGACTGAATTGAGCTTCATTTTCCCTTATCATTTATATATCCTTCTATTTAAAGGAGTTAACAAGTTTGGAGGATGATTACATATTTTGTGATATGTGCTATGAGAAAAATGATGCCATTAAGAAAAATTCTATGGGTGCAGTTTAGGTATTTTCATTCAGAAAAGGGCATGTTTTATCTCATGTTATTTTTAGAAGTACTAAAAATCACTAGACCATGTGGCCGAGGTATAGCATGGATAGTCACAGTGTTGTATAGATAGATTGTGTTCCATGTGTAATGTGGATACCAGAATGGAGAGATTAAGATTACTAATATATTGACACCCTATATCAGAATAATAATAATAATAATATTTCATGTACTTTGCGAATTATGGCAACAAAAATTGATTTGTAAGCTCCTTGGGTCAAGCATAGTGGCTCACGCCTATAATCTCAGCACCTTGGGAGGCTGATGTAGAAGGATCACTTGAAGCCAGGAGTTAGATACCAGCCTAGGCAACATAGTGAGACACCATCTCTACAAAATAATTAAAAATTAGGAGAGCAGGCTTGCTGCCTGTAGTTCAATGGCTAGGGCATCAGTCACATACACCGGAGCTGGTGGGTTTGAATCCGGCCCAGGCCTGCGAAACAACAATGACAACTACAACATAAAGTGGCCAGGTGTTGTGGTGGGTGCTTGTAGTCCCAGCTGCTTGGGAGGCTGAGGCAGGAGAATTACTTAAGCCCCAAGAGTTTGAGGTTGCTGTGAGCTGTGGTGCCACAGCACTCTACCCAGGGTGACAAAGTGAGACTCTTTTCTCACAAAAAAAAAGAAGAAGAAGAAGAAGAAGAAGAAGAAGAAGAAGAATTAGCAGAGCAGAATGGTGCGTGCCTGTAGACCTCAGCTGTTTAGGAAGCTGAAACAAGTAGATGGCTTGAAACCAGGAGTTTGAGATTACAGTGAGCTATGATTATGCTGCTGCATCTCAGCCTGAGTAACAGAGCGAGACTCCATCTCTAAAAAAATAAATGAATACACCTTGTTTTTTCTGTGGAAACACTTTAACCTCTTTGTTTCAAATAATGCACATAAAAGGAACAATGTGCAATGCAAACATTCATTAAATTGTGTCTGAAACCTTGTAAAACTCTAAATGTTTCTGGAAATTGTATCTATTTCAATATAATTTATGTATTTTATGTATACATACATATATATGTAGGTGAAATAAAACATTTACTAAAGTTAAACATTTATTCATAATAAAAACTTTTTTTTTTTTTAGACAGAGTCTCGCTATGTTGCCCTCGGTGGAGTGTCCTGGCATCACAGCTGACGGCAATCTCAAACTCTTGGGCTTGGGTGATTCTTTTGCCTCAGCCTCCCCAGTGGCTGGGACTATAGGCACACACCACAACACTCAGCTATTTTGTTGTTGTTGTTGTCATTGTTGGTTGGCAGGCCCTGGTCGGGTTTGAACCCACCAGCCCTGGTGCATGTGGCCAACGCCCTAACCACTGATCTATGGGCACTGAGCCCATAATAAAAACTGTTAAAAAACCTGGACTAAAAGGGTACATCCTTAACATAATAAAGGGTAAAGGTATCCTTAACTCTCCAGTCAGGCTAGGCACAGCAGCTCACACCTATAATTCAGGAGACTGAGATAGGAGGATCACTTGAGGCTGCCAGGAGTTTGAGACCAGCCTGAAAAACATAGATGTTTGTCTATACAAAAATATACAAATTATTTATGTGTGGTGGCACTTGTAGTCCCAGCTATTCAGAAGGCTAAGTCAGGAGCCCAGAAGTCTGTGTTTGCAGTGAGCTACCACAAACTTCGAGCAAATGTCATATTTAACGTTGAGAAATTAAGAGTTGTCTCTTGAGATTAAGAGTACCTGTTACCACGACTGCTGTTTGTAAAGCTATAAAGGGAAACAAATGGGTAAGTTTTAGAAGGAAGAAAAAAAAAAAAACATTACTAATTATTATAGCCCTGGAGGCTTGATTTTACTGTTATTACTATCAAAACTAAAATAGTCAGAATCATGCCATTAAGGGTGAAGACTAAAGGTCAGTCTTTTTTTTAAATAAAAAAGTTTGCTGGAGACTCTTAATTTAGCACTTTTGATTCAAATTAATCAACATTGTTCTTTGGGAGCCTAATTCTATTTACTTTAAAAATGATGAAAGCTTGTCATGAAACTAAAGTATTACTCTATTAATGGCTTTATTTTTAACAGATGTTTTCATAAAAGTGCAAGTTCAATTTTCCATTCAAAGGAAATTTTAATTGGTTGCTTGCCATCCTCCAAAAATTTGTGAAATTCTATTCCATTTCACTACAAAGGGAATTTCATTATAGATAAGTTCACAAATAATAAGATTCAATCATAATTTAGAATAATTGAGAATTGCTTCTTTTCAGAAAAATAAGCATGCCTAATGCCTCACAGAGGAAATTATCTAAACACATAGCCTGTTCCCTCATCATTTAAAGAATGCTCGTTGTTCAATGTCTTTACATCAGGAATTGCTACAATGAAGAACTTTATATAATATTACCCTGGATTTTAGTTTTACATGTAGATAGATGATAGACAGGCAGATAGATAGTCGGATAGATAGGTAGATATATGTAGTAAAATGCTGTATCTAAAACAATAGCTTTCTTTAGTTTTTCTTACATTGGAAAAATTATACAAGCAAGCAATATAAGCAAAAAAAAAAAAAGAAGTCTGTCTCTTCATGTACCAGTTTTTTCTCATTTTCTTTCCTCAGAAAGAATATTTCTCCCGAAAGCTGTTGCTTTTTTACTTGGCAAATAAATGATATGGGTAGTGCGAAAGGAAAAAGTAGGAAGGTTAGACCAGAAGAAAGTTAATCGCACAGTTACACCATCTGCTTTAACTTTTGTCATCCATACTCCCACTGAGCAGTGTAAGCACGTATTGACATATTCCCTTAAATTGAAGGCTGCAAGGTGCAGAATAGTTTGCTTAATTTAAATCTCCTTGCAGAGGGAATCAATGCCATAAGAATTTGGAAAGCACAGTAATGAGGTGGGCAGGAGCATGTAATTGACATCAGACTAAAACATGTTCAAGTTCAGTCTCTGCCACATTGTAGACTAAAGAAATTGGCAAATTGCTTAATCTTTCAAACCAGAATCTTCAACTCAAAAATTGCACTAATAATAACCACTTCAAAAATTTTATGAAAATCACATAAAATTATATATTAACAACACCCAGAACAATACTGCTCATGTGCTTAGCATGTAAAATATATTGTCTGTGCAACAGAACTACATATAATTGTAACTTGACATGATAACAAATATATCTACTATGTTATAAAAAGATGAAATAAACTTTAAAGAAGAGGATATATGTATTATGTAAGAGATTTATATGTTCCTTGCTACAAAAGTTTCTTTTAAAAAAAAATCTCATATATCTTAAATTTTTGGGCACGTCATATTCAGAAAAGAGATGTCTAAATATTAAGCTCTGGGTACATGAGTGAATGTCAGGGAGAATACATTGATATCACTAAGAATAATATTCTGAAATTTGGATTCCATCTGTGACTGCAGCTTAGACTTTCTATGACTTCTGGGTTCAATAAAACACCCACATCATTGTCAATTTTTTAATAGCTTGCACTTTAGAGTTATTCTTTTTTGATAGTTTTGACTAATTTTTGGCTAACTAAAAATCCTGAGGTTTAAGGCCAAGCTAAAGAAGGTTGGACAATGGACACTGGAGGAAGAGACGAGACTTCACTCCTGTAAACAATTGTTAAGTGTAGGGTAGACACGTCTCTGTGCTCAGTCAATACTGGTGTTGCTTCCCAGAGCCATTGGGAAGAGACAGTCAGGGTGGCTTTTGAAAGTGACTTCTTCACACTGTCTATCCTGTCCACATTTCCGTCATGCCAAGCACATCTTTGAACATCAAGGTTCTATGTGGGAAGTCTGTCACACTTCCTCAAATAAAGATGTGATGTGTTTAGCTGTTACATATTACTGCGATTCTTATCTTGTAAGCTCTTTTTATGTATGTGGCTTTTTCTGAATACCTTTCTGTGCCCAAAGTCTCCACTAATAATACTGTTTTAATCCAACTATTTATCTTTTTTTTTTAAAAAAAGGAATGTAGTATTGTGTAAAGAATATGTACACATGATCTTTTGCTAGCTTGGCACTGTAAAATAATGCATAATTTATCTTTCCTATTCAGTATTTGGTATCTAATTTGATTTGGCAGTACGTCAAGTGTACTATTTTTTCTATTATTTTAATTTGTTTAGCATTCTTTGTTCTTTCCTTTATGTTCAAAATTTATATCACGTTTTAAGGATGTATTTCTGAAGCTTTCTATAATCTTAAAAGTAATAATATAAAAGTCTACTTTTTAAGTATAGTTGGTTATTTCATTTAGATATTTTGATACATTGACCTTCACCTCCACCCACCATTATATTTTACATAACTTCTTTACTCGGCTTTCTTGTGACCTTTTCCTTTTCTTTCTTTGCATTACAGAATTGATTAGAGTTTCATGACATTTTCCCACTACTAAATTAGGGAAATTATATACCATTCATATTTTTTCTCACTTAACTTTAATTCTCAAGTGATAGCATTTACATATCTGTTTCTAACAACATTGAGAAAACCAATATTCATAACGCGCACCAACTGAGAAACCAGATATAACCATTGTCTACATTTAATTATCTCTCTACATATACATTAATCATGCTCAGAAAACTCAAGAAAGCTTCTTATTCTGATAATATTCTGTTTTCTTGGCTGATCATCTTTAAAATTTCAACATTACCTCAGATGTCTTTGAAAACATTCATGAAAACACAAGCCAAATTATTATTATTATTTTTTTTTCTATCTCTACTTCTCCTGTGGTCACTTATTCAATCATATTATTCCTTTCTTATTCTTTATTTTATTCAGATGATGAATAACCTTAAACCAGCCATATAGATACAAATAAAGCATTGCCATTATAAATTTATGTCCCAGGCATAATGTTTCTATCCCTTTTTGAAAGTCTGTTTCCACACTCTGTGCCTGATCTGACCGACTCTGGCTAGGTAGGTAAGTGGGCAGGAATATTTAAACACAGCTTCCAATTTGAGTGTTTGCAGAGAAATTGGCTAAGAAGTCATGAATATTCACGAATAAAATTAAGAAAGACTTAATTTGGAAGTGTATGCTGTAGCATACACTATCTTTTTTATTTTTAAACTTTCTTCCATTGTGTGATTTCCATCCTATGTATTGGGATTGAGATTTAAAGCAGAGCAGAGTAAGGAGATATAGAGAAACATATCCACTTTATTTTTAGAGATCTTTGTGGATGGCTACACCTGGAGATACAGAGTTCCAGGATAAAGGAAACCTAGGTCCAAACTTCCCATAGTAATTTAATTAATTATTCTAAATTTGACCCCTGTCTTTCTGCTATTCCCAGCTCTCGTCATCCACAAATGTATCTTATGGGGATAGTTTGAGAGGAGAAACCCTCACTGCTACAACCAACCTCCTTGTGGCAGGTGGGTTTGCAAGCTTTACCTGCATGAATTCTACTTGGTCTTTTATGGAAGTTTGCCATCTTAAATACAGGTTGCTGGCAATATTGTTTCCTACTTCCACTGCATTTATGGATTCCTCATTTTTTTTTTTTTGTCTTTCATACTTCTACTAAAGTGTGTTTTAGCAGAGAGGAAAGCTAAAAGCTTCTATTTAATATATAGTTTTGAAGCAGAAATTAAAGATGCTGCCTAGAGGGGGATTTGAACCTCCATTGAATTACTGTCTATATTACTGCTAAATGGCAGGCTGTTTAAATTATTTGTCCTAATGAAAAAGAAGCTTTGTATAAATTAAATAACATGAGTTCAGGAGAGATGTAAAATAAAAATACTCAGACATTTGGTTATTTAGTTATTTTCATTATTCAAAGAAACATGTTCATGTTTAAAGAATATAAAACACTTAAACTTCATTGGAATTAAATGAAGCTTTACTTCTTTATAATAGACTTTAGTTAACTCCATTTACTAAATCAGTTGTACTCATAAAATGAATAGTTGGACTTACCTGGAAGTCTATTAACTTTTAGGAGAATATTAGCCACAACGTGCTGTCTACTTTAGAAAGCAGACATTTTCCAGGATTTCTTTTGTTTGCCATCTCTTTTCCCTGTCATATTTTCTTTGTAAGAGCCCTTTAATTTGTTTACTTAAATAACAATACTTAGGCTAGTATGTGTCACATCTCATTCCTGATACCATTTGTCAGGGCCCAAGACTGGCCAGGTCTCGGCCGGCTTAACTAGGTTCCTGACGCGGACCACTAAATTACCTTGCTCAGGTCGGTTAGGTGCCTGAGGGCTATCTACTTTAGCTGGAGAGAGAGTGTCTTAGACAGAGTAAAGCAGTCTTCTTAGAATAGATAGATCTTAGTCTTTAGTAGAGCTTGGTGATCTTCAGCAGAGAGACAGTGCTGGCGTTCTGCAGGCGGGAGAGGAGACAGAGTCAGAGTAAGCGGGTCTGTGATAGAATGCGCATGCTCCCGACTGCCTTCTCCTCCAACCTAATATAAGGCTGATCTCATGCCTCTGGACACCACAGGTGTAGAGACTGCCAGTTCACCACTGCTCCATCTCACAAGCTCTCATGCTTGTGAGGAGAACTAACAATCCCTCTCCATGCCCTTTTCACCAAGGTGTTCCATTATTGAGCTATACAGGTATTTCTTAGAACTCCCACTCCTCCTAGCCATAGGCTATACAGGCTGCTTCAGTTTGCTTTAAAAAATCTTTTTATTCTCTTTTAACTACTTGTCTTTTGACATTTGATTTCTCTTCCCTGTGTATTGCAGAGAAGGTGAGTTAAAGCTGAGTGGCCAGGACTCACATTTCAGAGTTGCAGTTTCCTTGGTTACTAATTAAGACTAAGTTACAAGAAGACTTCAAAAAGTTCAGGGATGCCAGATGCACTGCTTCAGGCCTGTAATCTCAGAATTTGGGGAGACTGAGACAGCAGGACTGTTGAGATCACAATTTTGAGACCAGCCTAGGCAACATAGTGAGACCTCATCTCTACAGAAAATTTAAAACACAAAATTAGCCGATCTTAGTCATGTGCATCTGTAGTCCCAGTTATTTGGAAGGCTTGCTTAATGCCAGGAATTCAAGGTTACGGTGATTATGATCATCCCACTGCACTGCTGCCTAGGCAACAGACGGATGCCCTGTCTTTGGACTGACATTGTAGCTCAGTTCAAGACACTTTCCTAAGTGATAAAGATCCTGGAAAGAATTATTATGATTATTATTATTATTATTATTATTATTATTATTTTGAGGCAGTCACATTACATCACCCTTGGTAGAGTGCTGTGGCATCATAGCTCACAGCAACCTCAAACACTTGGGCTTAAGCAATTCTCTTGCCTCAGCCTCCAAGATAGCTGGGACTACAGGTGCCCACCACAGTGCCCAGTTATTTTTTGTTGCAGTTGTCATTGTTGTTTAGCAGTCCCAGTTCAGGCTTGAACCTGCCAGCTTCGATGAATGTGTCTGGAGCCCTACTCACTGAGCTATAGGACTGTAGCATCTTTTACACATTATTAACTGAAGAGAAGTGGGCACCCTTTTGATAATTTTTAATATTTAGAAACAAAAAGGAGCCAAATCAGAACTGCAAGGTAGATGCCTAGTGCTGCATCATTGAAACTTTTAGAAAATTGCTCGTATTTGATTAGTGGAATAAGCAAGAGAACTGCCATGTTGGAGAAAGACATTTTGGTGGAGATAGATCTCCTGTGCATTTTTCTGCTAAATCTTTAACTAACTCTCTCAAACCACTCTCATAATAAGTAGATATTATTGTTATTTTGCCTTACAGAAAGTCAACAAATAAAATACCTCAAGCATCCCAGAAAACTCTTGCCATGACCTTCACTCTTGACCTGGCAGCTTTTGGTCTGACTAGACCACTTCCATCTCTTCATTGCCACTGCTTTGCTTGTGCTTTGTCTTCAAGATTGTAATGGTTAAGACATCTTTCATCTCCTGTTACAGTTCTTCAGATAAATCCCTTAGTATCTGGGCACAATGGTGTTCACACCTGTTGAGTGGAAAGTTTGCTCGACTTTAATTTTCCAGTTACAATTGTGAAAGCTAACCAATGGAGATGTCTACGGTATTGGCTATTGTGTGTGTTATTTACTGTCAGTCCTCTTCAATTAGGGAACAAAAGAATTAATTTTTACTCAAAAATGTATTTGAATGGTCTGTTTCTGTAGTCTTCACCTTTAACATCATCTCATCACTTCCTAAAATGAGCTATCCATTTATAAATGGCTCACCTAATTTGGAGCATTGTCACCATAAGCTTTTTGTAAAACTAATAACTTTACCATTCTCCCGCCTAGTTTCACGATAAACTTGATTTTTGATCTTGTACAATTTTAGTAGAATTCATGTTGCTTAGAGGATCTTTTCAAAATGATGTCTTATCCTTCACAATACTTCAAACTACATGCTGTTCAGACATGTTACAAAAAGTTAGCATGGGGCGGTGCCTGTGTCTCCGTGGGTAGGGTTCCAGCCCCCATATACGGAGGGTGGTGGGTTCAAACCTGGCCCCGGCCAAACTGCAACAAAAATAGCGGGGCATTGTGGCAGGTGACTAGTCCCAGCTACTTGGGAGGCTGAAGCAAGAGAATCACGTAAGCCCGGGAGTTGGAGGTTGCCGTGAGTTGTGTGATGCCATGGCACTCTACTGAGGGCAATAAAGTGACACTCTGTCTCTAAAAAAAAAAAAAAAAATAGTTAGCATGAGTTTAGTTTGGTTAAAATAGTTTTTGAAACACATACATAGGGTTTTTCTAATATGCTTTTTTCATTGGTTTTTTTGAGCCTTGCATATTTCTACTTAATTATTCTTTAACAGACCTCTAAATATTTGCACATCTGCAGGAGTATCAAAAAAATATAAAATGAATCACAGGGGATAATTTTAGAGAAGTAAATTGACTCCTACCACTACAATTTCTGGAATCAAATTCTCACTATAGGCCAAGTAACTCATCCAATAAGATTATGCACCAACCTTAAAACATGTATTTCTGAAATGTTATAACCATTGGTCCTGTAATGAGATAATCCATATTTTTATGTGTTTCTTGCTCCTGAATGATAATATCCTTTATGCACTGACAAAATGCCACTTTTACCCTATACCAAATTTGGGTCCAAGTATCTTGAAATATAAATGCTTCATCCATATTTTATCCTTCCTGCTTATATTCTTATGTTTCCTGTACTTATTATAAAGAATTTACGTAACACATTAGACTTTCTCATAAATGAGAGGGTAGAAGAAGAAAAAAATAAAGAAGAAAGAAAACACTATATAGTTTCCTTACTGGTTCCATGGTACAGGATAGAGTTGTTTTTAATTTTTTTCACAGTATAAATTAACATAAAATCTTAAAGAAATCAATGTAAGCACATGTGGCATGCAAAATCCATGCAAGATATAAAAATAATACACAAATGGTGGCATAGAAATTGCAGCACCAGAGGAATCTAATTAGTGGACCATTTTTGAAGGTTAAAACTATGTTGATTTCTTTCACATCACACATTTTCTACTAGTTTGTTAAAGAAAGCAGACTTCCCATGTATTCACTTATCTGAAAGTAAATGAATCAAATACACATTGAGTCTATTTCTTTTACTAATTGGCTATTTAGATATAACAATAAAGAACAAATTATCTTTGTTCCGACCTGAATTTCTGTTAGTAATAAAATGTAAACTTTCCAAATACTAATAATAACAGTACTTTGATGAATGGTTAATTGCTTTATGGGCTGCATTTATGATAGTGGGGTGTAATGTGTATCAAACCATAAATCAGCCAGCATGAGGACAGACATGAATATTAATTCTGTGATACAAATTTGCAGAACATGTTTTTTAGAAAGCTACGTTTAAGCCCTGTATCAATTTTTGTCTAATAAGTATACAAATAATTACACAAACCTTTTCTCTGCTGCCAGTGAACCAAAATCATATATTTTAGATCTAAAATATTAAATATTAATAATAATAAAAATAGATAGCTATACCCTTTGAACAGAAGTCATTGTGGCTGTACATAAAATCGTTAATGTCTTTCTTTCTTTTTTTTTTTTTTTTTTTTTTGGTTTTTGGCCGGGGCTAGGTTTGAACCTGCCACCTCCAGCATATGGGACAGGCGCCCTACTCCTTGAGCCACAGGCGCCACCCCATTAATGTCTTTCTAAAATCCCACTGACCTGAGGAGAAGACATAAAAAAATAAAAATAAGTGTTTTGAAAAGATCCAAGTGATGTTGAAGAGAAAACCATAGGGAGTTACCATTTTTAATGATTTACAATGGGTGAAATTAGAACTATGAATTGATGAGATTCTCTTTATCAAGCTCATCTGCTTGTGGGTGTGTGTGGGAGTTCTTAAGGGAAGAGTCATAACTTGATGTGGTTGCATTGCTAGTAATAATGATTCAAAAAGCTTAACACCAGTATTCAATTATTAGTTGTAAGTAGGTTAGGAACTGAATTTTAAGAAAATGATAGCAGATGCAGGCAAAAGGAACCAGAGACAGGAGAAAAGAGGATCAGAGGAACCCTAAACCTGGTGCAAAATGCACTTTGGAAGGCTTTGCCCCTTTAACACTTAAGAAACTGTGGCTGAAACTTTGCCTATCCCCCATGGAGCCTCTGATGCAGAGGTCACTGAGTAGGCCAGGCTCCTTGAGATGGAGCTGCCCTCCAAGGGAGAGTGAGTGCTTTTGGGGAGTTAGAGAATGCAGTGTTTCAACTTCTGTAAAAGCAGAAAGAATTGCTCTGGACAAGATGAGGAAAAATATTTCCTTCTTTCTATTGCCTTGCTATGGTCAGAAGTGTCTGTCTGAGTACAAGCCTTCTTGAGTGTTAATCATCACTCCTGTGATTTGTGTGTGTGGTCTAATTGGGGTCTTCTCTGACATCCTGCTCCCGGACTGTGTTCCTTGTCTCATGTTCTGTTGCGTTAAGATCAAAAATAACTTAGAGCAATAAAAGTAAAAAGTAAAGCAGGATAAACATAGATAAAGAAATAGTTTAGTTAGAAAAATGCAAGCACAGCAAGAACTAATAACTTAAGTGTTTGCTTTTCTCTCATGAGACTGATGATTAAAATAATGGTGTATAAAATAAAAATGGAGCTAGCCTAGAGCATGGGGCTGCTTTGCTGAGCCTTATGGAAGAAGGCAAGTAGTCTCCTGACCCAGCTTTAAAAACCTTTCTCTTATGTCTTGTCTTTTCATTTTTCCCTCATCCTCCTATCTCTGCCAGGCACTGGAAGTGAACTCATGGCATATTGAGACTGTTCCCTATATTTGCTGAAAGAAATAAGAAATACTCAGAAATATTGACAGTACAATATGAAAAATTACATAGAAATGTTGATACCATTTCTGCCCCTGTTTTGACTTCATTTGCTGTAGTCAATACCAAAGCTAGAATTTTATGAAAGCATGAATGAATATAAAAATCTGGTAAATTAACAAATTCGATTATTTATGAGTAGTCCTTTTGCATATTGCCATTCAGATTGCTTGAATTTCCATAAAAGAAATATGTGTCAAATGTATAGATTTTAAAAATGATGAGGTGATACAATAATAATAGACAATACTTAGAATTATTTCTACCTTTTATTTATTCTTGGTAAAGCTTTCGGAATAAGTATTTTAAAACGTATCAAATCGCATCTTTTATTTACTCAAAAGCTTTGAGCATCTGCACATAGTATATAGCATGAAACAATTTCCCTGAGAATTGCCTGCCCGGTTGCACATATTCTGATCCCCAGATCTCTGATCTCATCTCCTGTAGACAGATGTGTTCATTATCTTTATCCTGCCCTATTTTTGTCCATTTTGCTTCTTGTTATTTTGCTTATTACACATTAATTGTTTAATTTTATCTACACCCCTCCCCAAATTATATGAAAGCCCCCCGAGGGCATGAATTTTGACTATTTTGACTTAGGTACACGTCCACCTCTTGGAACATAGGATCTTAATAAATATTGTCAAATTCATAAAGTCTATATTGAAAACACCAATATGTTTTACCCTCACCTAATTTAAACACTACAATAACTCTCCATATAAGGTACTATGAAGTACATTTTACATAAAAAAGGGAAATTTGGTTAAATCATATAAATTTCCAAAGTTTGCCCACCTCATAGCTGTTGAAGCAGGATTCTACACACTTAATATTGATACAATGCTTAATGTGGTACTTTCTCTATTCTCTGCAATGCATTTTCAAGGTTGCTAGCCATTTAGTAATTCAAAGGACCTTCTGATTGATATTCA
Source organism: Nycticebus coucang (assembly GCF_027406575.1). Taxonomy (NCBI): domain Eukaryota; kingdom Metazoa; phylum Chordata; class Mammalia; order Primates; family Lorisidae; genus Nycticebus; species Nycticebus coucang. The sequence goes on along the minus strand of NC_069780.1, from coordinate 60,606,476 downwards.
GCCTAAAACTTCAAATGAAAAAAAAATTGCTCATCATCTATATTAGTTCCCAACCCATTGACCAAGAAAAACAGCAAATGCTGAAACCAAATTTATTTATGCTTCAAGCATCAAACAGTGCCATTTCATTTTAGGGTTTTTTTTTATTATTATGTGAAAAAAGTAAGTTGCCTTACACTTACAGATTCACGGAATTTAATGGAGGATTGCTATAAGGCAAAATTAATAAGTAATACATTTATTTCGGCACCAGCATCCCTAAAATCCTGTGCCTTTCACTGCTACTCAATTGTGCCTCAATAGTCTTCAGAAAAGGTGTAAAATTTTCTCCACCACATGGTTTGTCAATTTCTCACAAGTATCTTATACTGAATGTTTTCATAAAAGGATAGCTTCCTTTTCCATGTCTTCCTTCCTTTTCCTTAACTATGTAGGTGAGATATTCTTTTGTCCCTAAAAAAATCCTTTGTAAACAATAGCCTAGAGATTCAGACTGCCACATTTGACATCAAGACCTACACTGTCTTCATGCCAATTTAATGTGATTATCAATGCTTGATAGCTGCCATAGCACAAGTTAAGCAATTTTTACAATCAGCTATTTTATTATTTAGGTGAAGAAAATATCTAAACATTCAGTATTCAAGTATAAGGAAAAAAAGGTGAGTTTACTAGGATTTAGATATTAACATCTTCTCATAATTATATTCAACTAAAATTCTCAAGCTTACTTTAGTTTTTGCTATCCCAGGTAGGATAATATGATTACAATTTGGGGGAATATTAAGTAGTAATCAGAGCCTGACAATTAACCCAAAGTGTTTCTCTTTCTTTTCAAGATGATGTATGAGAGATAGTCCCACCAAATTATGCTATAAAAACTTCTGAAGTAAATGGGATTGGTATTATATAGCTACAAAGATGAGAAATTAGAGCTTATCTAGTTTGTGTGATAAAGGAATCTATGCAAGCGTTGGGCTAAAAGAGAACAATGGCTCTTTTTTTTTATTATTAAATCATAGCCGTGTACATTAGTGCAATCAAGGGTTACAATGTGCTGGTTTCATATACAACCTGAAATATTCTCATCAAACTGTTTAATATAGCCTTCATGGCATTTTCTTAGTTATTGTATGTAGGCATTTGTAATCTGCATTTAGTAAGTTTCACCTGTACCCATTCTAAGATGCACCGTAGGTGTGGCCCCACCAATTACCCTCCCTCCACCCTACCCTCCCCTCTTCCCTCCCCTCCCTTGGCCCTTTCCCCATAGTCTTGTGCTATAGTTGGGTTTTAGCCTTCAAATGAAAGCTATAAATTAGCTTCATAGTAGTGCTGAGCACATTGGATACTTTTTCTTCCATTCTTGAGATACTTTGCTACGAAGAATATGTTCCAGTTCCATCCATGTAAACATGAAAGAAGTAAAGTCTCCATCTTTCTTTAAGACTGCATAATATTCCATGGTATACATGTACCACAATTTATTAATCCATTTGTGGGTCAATGGGCACTTGGGCTTTTTCCATTAGCAATTATGAATTGGGCTGCAATAAACATTCTGGTACAAATGTCTTTGTTATATTGTGATTTTTGGTATTCTGGGTATATACCTAGTAAAGGAATTATAGGAGAAAATGGCAGGTCTATTTTTAGATCTCCAAACATACTTCCAAAAGGAAGGTATTAGTGTGCATTCCCACCAGCAGTGCAGGAGTGTTCCCTTTTCTCCATGTCCACGCCAACATCTCTGGTTTTGGGGTTTTGTTATGTGGGCTAATCTTACTGGAGTTAGGTGATATCTCAAAGTAGTTTTCATTTGCATTTCTCTGATGATTAAGGATAATGAGCATTTTTTTTCATGTGTCTGTAGGCTGTGAACCTGTCTTCTTTAGAGAAGTTTCCTTCAAGTCCTTTGGCCAGGCTGAGATGGGATCACTTGTTCTTTTCTTGTTAATACGTTTGAGTTCTCTGTGGATTCTGGTTATTAAACTTTTGTTGGAGGTACAACCTGCAAATATTTTCTCCCATTCTGAGGGCTGTCTTCTTTCTATACTTACTATGTTCTTGTCTGTGCAGAAGCTTTTTAGTTTGATCAGGTCCCAGTAGTGTATTTTTGATACTGCTTCAATTGCCTGGGGAGTCCTCCTCATAAAATATTCACCCAGGCCAATACCTTCAAGAGTTTTTCCTGCACTTTCTTCTAGTATTTTTATAGTTTCATGTCTTAAGTATAAATCTTTTATCCAGTGAGAGTCTATCTTAGTTAATGGTGAAAGGTGTGGGTCCAGTTTCAGTCTTCCGCGGGTCTCCAGCCAGTTCACCCAGCACCATTTGTTAAATAGGGCATCTTTTCCCCACTGAATGTTTTTAATTGTCTTGTCAAAGATCAAATAACGGTAAGCAGCTGGATTCATATCTTGGTTCTCTATTCTGTTCCAGACATCTACTTCTCTGTTTTTGTGCCAGTACCATCCTGTTTTGATCACTATTGTACAGTCTCAGGTCTGGTAGCATGATTCCTCCTGCTTTGTTTTTGTTTCTGAGTAATGTCTTGGCTATTCGAGGTTTTTTCTGATTCCATATAAAACAAAGTATGATTTTTTCAAGATCTTTAAAATATGACGACACAGCTTTAATAGGAATTGCATTAAAATTATATAATGCTTTGGGTAGTATAGACATTTTAACAATGTTGATTCTTCCCAGCCATGAGCATGGTATGTTTTTCCATTTGTTAACATCTTCAGCTATTTCTTTCCTTAAAGTTTCATAGTTCTCTTTATAGAGATCTTTCACGTCCTTTGTTAAGTAAACTCCCAAATATTTCATCTACTTTGGCACTACTGTGAAAGGAATAGGGTCCTTGACTGTTTTTTCGGCTTGGCTATTGTTGGTATATATAAAGGCTACAGATTTATGGGTGTTAATTTTGTAGCCTGAGACATTGCTGTATTCCTTGATCACTTCTAAGAGTTTTGTAGTAGTGTCCCTGGTGTTTTCCAGATATACAATCATATCATCTGCAAAGAGTGAAAGTTTGATCTCTTCTGACAGTATGTGGATACCCTTGATCAACTTTTGTTCCCTAATTGCAATGGCTAAAACTTCCATTACAGTGTTAAAGAACAATGGAGACAATGGGCAACCTTGCCTGGTACTGATCTATGTGGAAATGATTTCAATTTAACTCCATTCAATACAATATTGGCTGTGGGTTTGCTGTAGATGGCCTCAATGAGTTTAAGAAATGTCCCTTCCATACCAATTTTCTTAAGTGTTTTGATCATGAAGCGATGCTGGATATTATAAAAAGCTTTTTCTGCATCAATTGAGAGAATCATATGGTCTTTATTTTTAAATTTGTTTATGTGATGAATTACATTTATAGATTTACATATATTGAATCAGCCTTGAGACCCTGGGATAAAGCCCACTTGGTCATGGTGTATAATTTGTTTGATGTGTTGTTGGATTCTGTTTGTTAGGATCTTATTGAATATATTTGCATCAATATTCATTAGTGTTATTGGTCTATAGTTTTCTTTTCTTGTTGGCTCTTTCCCTGGTTTAGGGATCAAGGTGATGTTTGCTTCATAGAATGTATTGGGTTGTATTCCTTCTTTTTCTATATTTTGGAAGAGGTTTAGTAATATAGGTACTAGTTCTTCTATAAAAGTTTGGTAGAATTCTGAAGTGAAGCCATTTGGTCCCAGGATTTTCTTTTTTAGGGAGATTTTGTATAGTTGATGCTATTTCAGAACTTGATATAGGCCTGTTCAACATTTCCACTTCGTTCTGGTTAAGTCTCATTAGGTGGCGTTCTTCCAAGTATTGATCAGTTTCATTCAGATTTTCGTATTTCTGAGAGTAAAGTTTCTTGTAATGTTCATTAAGGATTGTTTGAATTTCTGAGGGATCTGTAGTTATTTCATCTTTACCATTTGTGATTGATGAAATTAGAGATTTTACTCTTTTTTTCCTGGTTTATCTATTTTAGCCAAAGGTTTATCTATTTTATTGACCTTTTCAAAAAACCAACTTTTTGATTTATTGATGTCTTGTATAATTCTTTTGTTTTCAATTTCATTTAATTCTGCTCTCATTTTGGTTATTTCTTTTCTTCTGCTGGGTTTAGGGTTGGAATGTTCTTCCTTCTCCAGTTGCTTGAGATGTCCCATTAAGTTGTTAACTTCCTCTCTTTCCATTCTCTTGAGGAAGGCTTGCAGTGCTATAAATTTCCCTCTTAGGACTGCCTTGTATCTCAGAGGTTCTGATAATTCGTGTCTTCATTGTCGTTTTTTCCAGAAATTTGGTAATTTCCTTCTTAATCTCATCTATGACCCATCTAGCCTTCAGCACAAGGTTATTTAGCTTCTATGTTTTTGTATGATTAAGCAGATTCCTGTTGCTATTGAGTTCAACTTTTATTCTATGGTGGTCTGAGAAGATGCAAGGAATAATTTCTATTTTTTAAAAATTTGCTGAGGTTAGACTTGTGACCTATAGGATGTGATTGTTTTGGGAGTATGTTCCATGGGCTGATGAGAAGAATGTGTAGAGCCAGGGACCCACGCCTGCCGCGGCCAGGGGACTCCACCAGCTCCCTCGAGAGCCAGTGAACTGCTCCCACCAAGAACAATGGCTCTTTATTGTATTACTTATTACCTAAGTATACTATGGCTAAGTTTTTTAATACATCATATTATTTATTTTTAAAGAACCTGCTATCCATCCCATGTGAAAAGAGAGAAAAACTGGATCTACCTTGTTTTATTATGTCTACTAAAAATTGAAAAAAAAGAATAAGATATAATAGCATTTTGTTTCAATTTCTTCTTCTGTTTTGCAATTAGTGAATAAAGTGGTTGCTTTATTCATTAGTCAGGGTCATGAGTAAACTATGCAAATGTACTTGTGAGGTTAATTTTTTGTTTGTAAAATTTGCTGAGCTGCAGAACCCAGATATTTTCTCAAATATTATTCTGGATGTTTCTTTGAGGGTGTTTTAGTATGAGACTTGAGATTTAAGTGGGTAGACTTTGTGTAAAGCAAACTTTCCTTTAAAATACACTTGGGCCTTATCCAAGGAAGTGAATAGAACAAAACAGCTTCTCCTGGGCAATCAGGAGTTCTTCAGTAGAATGGCTTCAGACTGCAACTGCAAAATTGGCTCTTCCTGGATCTCCAGCCTGAGGACCTTAGAAAAGTATTAGATTTTTTCTGGGTGTCCACCATGTAAGTCTACCCTACAGATTTCAAACTCCCCAGCCTCCATAATTGTGTAAGCCAATTCCTTAAAACAAATACTTTTTATATGTAAACAAGTCCTACAGAGTTTGTTTCTCTGGAGAACACTAATACAGAATACTAATCAGTATTCATCCAGGAAAGAGGTGCAGAGAGTTGATCAAAGTTACAGTAAAATACTTACTCTAACATTTAATCTATGTAGAACACTGTAAAATATTATAGCTAATTTTCATAATCATAATATATTACAAAGCATGTCAGTTCAGATCTATAATAAACTATCAATAATCATTGATAAAAGCTTGCACATAGAATAGTTCAGCTCTCACATAAATATAAATAAGTAACAATATGACATCAATTCAGCTTAAAAAGCATTTTTTAATTCAGAATATTACAGGGGTACAAATGTTTTTCACAATATGAATTACTTTAAATATGTTTCTTTTTCTTTGAGTTGTATTACATATTTTCTCAGATCATTAAGTATGTTTTTTCTTTTTTTTAATCCAGTATGTTATTAAACTAAATATTCTTCAACATTCCTCCTGGTACTGACAGATTAACATCATCAGACTAGTGTTTTTTGAGGCAATGAAAAGTGTGTGTTATACAATTGCAATCAGTGTAACCTGGCTTATTGTACCCTCAATGAATCCCCAACAATAAAAAAAAAAGTGTGTGTTATGTATATAAAGATACAAAAGCACACATGATGTATCTAGAGCAGTATTATTTAAAAACATTGCTAAATCTTCTGTTATTAACTTGGTTAATACAAGTATGCTAGTCTTTTTCTCATACAAATAAGAAATATCAATTAACATCTGAATGGCTTAATACCGATCCATCTGATTGATCTTTGCAAGTTGAGTCTGAAAACATCTAAAGGTTTATGACTGACCAATACTATATTTTTTCATATTTTTCATTTATTCTATAAGTCAGATATTGGATGTTAATATTTTTATTTGTGTTTAATATACAAATTATTATTAACTTAAAATTATTCTTTATTTATACAAAAATGTTCTATTGTGTCTATGTCTTATGTGATTAATTTTATACACTATTATTCCTGCTAACTGTATTTTCTTATTTGGCCATCATGTACTAAATAGAAATCTTTGCAATAAATAGAAATCCATTCATAAAAGCTTTCTACTTTTCTGGAGTCAGATTGTCTGGTTCTTATTATCCGATACATGACCCCTGGAGACATTCAAAAACAAAAGAATATTAACAGTGACAATTCACCACAGAATCTATCATGAAAAACAGTAACTAAACTAACTGATATCATATCCAAAGACATTTAATGAGAAACAGACATCTCTAGCCATTCTGTGTCATCCAAATGTTTTACCATATCACAGCAAGAGTTTTTACAAATGTTAACTTAGAGTGCTTGGCAAAAAGATTAATGCAGATGTCAACATTACAGGGAACTTATGCTGTTTTGGAGTAAAGTACAGGATTATCCTTACAAACGTACTGACAAGAAAATGTAAATGGAGAAAAATGAATCTGAATAAAGATAAACTTGAGACACACTATATTTTAGATCACAAATAGGAGGGTCTTTAATTTAATGCTACTTATGGAGAGACCAAAGTATCCTCAATTTAATACTTATTTAATACTTTTTTATTCAAATCATTCTTTTTAAGGAGGATGCCAAGACATTCTTTTCTTTTTTGAGACAGGGTCTCACTCTGTTGCCCTGTGGTTGAGTGCCTTGGTGTCATCTTAGGTTATAGCAACCTCAAACTTGGCCTCAAGATACCATCATGCCTCAGCCTCCCAAGTAGCTGGGACTATAGGTGCCTACCACAAGGTGTAGCTTATTTTTCTATTTTTAGCTGAGATAGGGTTTTGCTCATGCTCAGGCTGGTCTTGAACTCCTGAACTCAAGCAAGTCTCTTGTTTCCGCCTCCTAGAGGGCTAGCATGAGAGGCATGAGCCACTCTTGCATCTGGCCAAGACATTCTTTTTAATGACCATGACTTTCAGTTCCAAAAAGAAGAGTGAATGAGCTGCCAAATTGGAAATTTCAAATGTAGAGAACAGATAAACCACAAACACCTGAACATATTAAAAGATGAAATGTTTACTGGCAATAATTTTCCTATTTAAAATAGCAAAGAACAGACAGTTCCTGGAACTTCTTGTTAAGAAGAGTTGTGGCAGACATAAAGAACCACTACCTCCATTTCTGTACAAATGTTTGTAAAAAATAGATGTTCTTAGAGGACACAATTCTCAGGTCTAATTATCAATCTCTTATATAAACATTATTTATTTCACAAATATTTTAAGCACCGGTAATAACATCTATGCTTCCACCACATTGGAACAGCATAGTTTAACTGAAGAATAAAAATTGATTTCTGTAATTCCATTTGAATATATATTTTTGATAATAAATTATGGACACATGAAAGATAAAAGGCTTGAACATGGCTTGGTTGAAATTTTCTATAAAAGAAATAGAACACATAATATTTCACTGAAGTGACTTTAGATAATTTAATGAAATAGTCTAATACATTTGTCTCTTGCTTCTAGGAAATCTATATACATATAGATTTTCTCTCATGTCCCTCCTCTTTGGATTTGTGATTGCTTTTTAATTGGCTTTTGATATCTTTGTCTGGAGAGTGGCTCTAAACTCTAACCTTGCCTTGCCAGTGATCCAGAGGAGGTGGTCCCCCTGTTTAGAGTGTTACTGTCATGATGGCCTTCTTTATGCTGATGGATGACCTAATACCTGAGTGTCTGACTTATAACCGGGTGTCCCTTTTACAAGAAACATGTTTATACTGGCATACACCCTTGTGGCTCTTTTCTGGCCAGTGTCCAGTTTATTCTTCTTGAAATAGCTACTTTCTAGGACAACCCTGACTGGGAGGAGAGATAAGTTTTAGGGTAAGACACACAGGCAGTACAACAAAGCAGAGTTTTTATTACTCAGTGATCAGAGAAAAGAGAGTAGAAGGCTTCATAGGGTCAACAAAAGGGGAGGGTCACCTAGAGAACCTAAGCTCAACCAGAGGGTGAAGGTCAATAAAGAGATGAGGGTGAAGAGATAACAAAAGACCTGAGGGCAAAGGCCTTTATCAGGGTACAGGATGTTACTTAAACAGATTTCCTATAGAAAGTTATAATTCGTGGGTTTAAAGCAAGCAGACATGAGCTACAATGGAGGCACATTGATCAGACTATGCTGGGTGCCACTGTGGCGTATTTGAACACTAAATGCTGGGAGAGGATGTCAGTGGACAAGTCATAGGTTGTATCCATGGGGAGGTGGTCACCAGGAACCAGATGCATAAGACAGACGTCTGGATCAAATTCTCTGAGGAAATGAGAGGAGGTGGAGAACTGGAAATCATGTCATGTGTGACTAAACCTGGATTCTGGTATGAGAAAGAGATGCTGAAGCAACAAAACTATACAAATTTGGTACAGTTATACAATTATAGACCCTTTAAAAGTTAAAGTTCACAAACACATAATTATATATTTAATAGTTCAAAAGGATATGTAATGAAAATTAAACATTCTCCATTTTTCTACAGCAATTTCTCACTTTCTCCTCAGAAGCTGCCTTACTCCACATGGAGGATGTTTACAGAGATAAGTAACTGAGGTCTATGGGAAAACCGCCAACCCCAAATTTGGAGAGACAGGCAAATCAAAAGGCTTGGGACAAGCTTTGCTTAGAGCTAGAGCTGTTGAATCCATAAACTGGTAGAAAAACTAATATGGTAATTTTGACAAATTGTTAGAGGATAAGCATAGACTAAGTTGAGAAGGAAAAATATCTCGGGGCTACAATTTTGTGGAACATGCCATCCACATGTTCATATAAATTCACTCCAGAAATCCCACCTGATTCTCATATGAAAGAGCTAAGAAAGCTCTCTTTGTAAGGAAAGGAAGGAAAATTAACCATAGTTAACGCACCCAGAAAATTCTTCAATGCAAGGATCTACTTTCCAAAAGAATTTTACAAAGACTTATCCTACCAGGATAAGGACAATCCTATAATTCCAGCCCCTGCTTGGCTTCCACTTTCACATGGGGAAGAGGAGCTAAGAAACTCCTGTGAGGACACAGTCCAGGGATATAGGCTCACAAAATACCAAGTTTTAGTCATATACTGTTTTCTTCTCTCCACATTGTACCACCCAACCAAACAAATTCAGGTATAGCAGAGGATTATGTTTGAAAAAGTTGCAATGCACAGACTGTATTTAAGAAATGCTAGGGAATACTAAGCCAACAAAGAAGACAAGGATCCTAAAGTACAGTTAGTTTTTACTATCTGTAACTACAGCAAATATTAAAAATGCTCATCTTCAATCCAGATTAACATAAAAACTGACACTAAAGGTAAATACATCTTAGGTCTTTTATTATGTCTATCTTTAAAAAAATTACATGGCATACTATAAAATCAGGAAAAATGCAATTAAAAGAAGAAAAGACATTAAAATAAGACAGACATGACCAAAACTTTGGAATCATTAAACATGGATTTAATTATGCTTAGAATGTTAAAGGCTGTCATAACAAAAGTCAATAATATATAAGAATAGACAGATAATGTAAGAAGAGAAATGAAAGCTGTAATAGCAAATAAAAAGTGAAATGTTTGAAATAGAAAAATTTACCTAAGGAATAAATCAGTGAGCTTGAAGAGGGGTTTATGAAAACTTCACAAACTGAAAGGAGGAAAAAAATAATTTAAAAAGGGACAATATACAAAGACAGAGATGTAATCTTAAGAGTTGTAAAATGTAAAACATGTATGATTTGAACATTGCAAACAGTATAAAAGAAAACAGGACAGAAGAAATACTTAAAGTAATAATTGCCAATAACTTTTCAAAATTAGTAACAATCATCAAACCACAGATCCAAAAATCTCAGAAATTATACATTTGAAAAAATATAAACCTAGGAATATTATATCCAACCCACAGAAAACAAAAGAAAAATAGAATGTTATGAAAGCAATTGTAGAAAGGGATCACCTTATTTACAGAGATAACATTTACAGTAGCCTTCTAATCAGAAATTGTGCAAGCACAAACATAGTGAAGTAGTTGTAGTGTTGAAAGAAAAAAGCACATTAACTTAGTATTGTATATGCAATAAAATTATTATTTGAAAGCAAAAAATTAGTTATGCTCCCACAAAAATAACTAAAGGAAATCATTGCCATCATATAAAATCTGCAAGAAATGATAATAAAATTTTTCAGAGACAAGGAAAATAATATGTTAGAAAATAAGAATTATGTAAAGAATGTGAAAGAAGGAATAAAGGTAAAATTTTATTTTTCAAATTCTTAATTTGTCTAAAATGTAATGGTTTGCTTAAAGTAGTAATAGTAACAATGTATTTGTGGCTTATAAACACATGCATAAGTTAAATGAATAATAGCAAAATCATAAGTGCAGGAGAAAGTTATTAGAAATATTACCTCATAAAGGATTAGCACTAATTGTAAATCAGTATAGTGTTATTTGAAGATCGACCTATATTATTTTAAAGTGTGTACTGCAGACTAAAGCATCCATGTAAATGTTTTTAAAAAGTATACTGAGATGCTAAGAGAGGAGATAAAACAGCAATGTATGCCTAAATCAAGCAGAATAAAAGATAGAGTAAAAATTAGAAAGAAGTCAATGCATTTGCAATCAAGAAATCAAAAGAAAAATTAATAAAAGCAAAACACTGTGCTCAGAAAAGATCAATAAAAGAGATAAACTTTTAGCAATGCAATGTGAAGTAAAAGTGAGAAGCTACAATGTATCAATATCAGAAATAAAAACAGGTCATCTCTTCTGATCTTAGTGACACTAAAAAAGATAAAAGAATACTGTTAACAACCCTAGCCCACAAGGATACTAACAAACAAAATGGACCAATTCCTTTATAGCATAATTGACTAAAACTCATACAAAGAGAAATAGATAATCTGAATAGACTTCTATCATTACAAGAAATTGAATCAATAATTAAAAGCCTTACGTAAAAGAAAGCACTAAACTCAGAAGGTTTTCAATGAACAAGTCTACCAAACATCTAAGGAGAAAATGATACCAATTTTTTATAATACCTTCTAAAAAATTAAAAACAAATTAAGCCTCATACTAACTCATTCTATAACAGCAACATTACCTTAAAAACAAAATAGGGTAAAAACATTTAAAGACTGTCTAACTATAAATCATTATCTCTCATCAACATAGTTGAAAATCATGCAGACAATATTAGCAGTTCAAATTCTAGACTAGACTAAAAGAATTATACAATATGTCTAACTTGTATGCCAATTATACAAGGTTGACTCAACATCCTGGAGATAATAATAAATTAATCCACAATATCAACAGGATTTTAAAAATTTTCTATTAATTATTAAAAAACCAGGAACATCAAAACACTAATAGAGTGAAGACAATTTCTTCCATTTGACAGAGAACACAGATTCAGCACCAAGTCCATTAACATCATAGAATGTTATTTTGTAGATATTAACAAATTGAGCCTGATGTTTATGAAGAAAGGCAAAGGAGTGAGTTTCATCTTGGGGGAACAAGGACAGTTCAACATATGAAATCAGTAAATGTGATTCTCAACATAAACAGAGGCAAAACTAAGACCATATGATTATTTAAATATATACAAATAAAGCAAAGGTGCTGAATCTGTGGATCAAGTGGATTGAGTCTTCCAATCCATGAGCATTTACCATCTCTCTACTTCTATCTACAAGTATCTTCTTTGATTTATTGTACTATAATTTTGTAGTTTTGCTGCCTATTTATAAGTAATAAACACATTCCATGTTAAACAAATCACCAACAATCTGGGCATAAAAGAAACATAGCTCAAAATAATAAAATATTTAGGACAAATCCAAGCTAACATCACACTGAATGAGGTAAAGTTGAAAGCCTTCCCACTAAGAAATGGAACAAGTCAAGGGTGCCCACCATCACCACTTTTATTTATAGTATTCTAAATCCTAGTTAGAGCAATTAGGCAAGAGAAGAAATAAAGGGCAACCAAAATGGAAAGAAATTTCAAACTATAATCCTTTCTACATTTTTTCATACCATTCATCTCTTCTTTGATTCTGTTTTTGGATTTCCTTTTAGTTATTTTCCACTTTAGGAAAGGATATAGTGAGGACAGAGCCTGTAGCTCAGTGGGTTGTGTGCCAGCCCTATATACCAAGGGTGGCAGGTTTGAACCCAGCCCCAGCCCTGGCCAAACTGCAACAACAACAACAACAAAATAGCAGGGTATTGTGACAGGCACCTGTAGTCCCAGCTACTTGGGAGTCTGAGGCAAGAGAATCTCCTAAGCCTAAGAGTTGGAGCTGCAACACCACAGCACACTACTGAGGGCAAAAAAGTGAGACTCTGTCTCTAAAAAAAAAAAAAGGAAAGGCTATAGCAGAGCTGAAGGAACTGAAGCAGTCAATTAGGGAACTTAAAGATGCAATAGAAGTATCAATGACAGATTAGATCATGCACAAGAAAGTATCTCAGAGGTAGAGAACAAAGCTCTTGAGATAACCCAGATAGTTAAAGCGGCAGAAAAGAAGAGAGAAAGCAGAACATTCACTGACAGAATCAGAATTATGGGACTTTTTGAGATGTTCAAACATACAAGTTATAATTATCCCAAAATGGGATGAAGAATGTTCCAGAGGAATGGAAGCCATTCTAGAGAATATTATAAATGAAAATTTCCCAAATATCACCAAAGATTTTGACACACTCCTCTCAGAGGGATATCGGAACCCTGGTTGCCTCAACTCAAATAGAGCTTCTCCAAGACACATTTTGATGAACCTGTCCAAAATCAAGACAAAAGAAAAGATCTTGCAAGCTGCCAGGAGTAAGTGCCAATTGACCTACAGGGGTAAATCCATCAGGGTGACTGCAGACTTCTCTCATGAAAATTTTCAAGCCAGAAGACAATTGTAATCTACCTTTAATCTACTTAAACAGAACAACTTCCAGCCCAGAATTCTATATCCCACTAAGCTAAGCTTTAAAATTGATGGAGAAATAAAATCTTTTACTGATATGCAAACATCGAGGAAATTTGCCACAATAAGATCAGCTCTACAAGAAATACTTCTACACACTGACCATCACAAAGGACCATCAGCAAAGCAAACACCCACAAATTAAAGGACAGAACCTAACTTCCACAATGATGCAAAAGACAAAACTAAGTAATGGACTTTCACAAAATAAGGTGAACAGAATGCTACTACACTTATCAATTATCTCAATAAATGTCAATAGCTTTAATTCCCCAATGAAAAGGTACAGATTGGTTGATGGGATTAAAAAACACAAGCCATCTGTTTGCTGTCTGCAGGATACAAACCTCACATCAAAAGACAAATTAAAACTCAGAGTTAAGGGTTGGAAGTCAATTTTTCAGGCAAATGGAATTCAGAAGAAAAGAGGGGCTGCAATCTTATTCTCAGATACTTGTGGATTTTAAGCAACTAAAAGTAAAAAAGACAAAGATGATCATTTCAATTGATCAAGGGAAAATACAATAAGAAGACATTTCAAATTTAAATATTTATGCACCCAATTTAAATGCTCCCAGATTTTTGAAACAGACCTTACTTAGTCTGAGCAATATGATATCTTATAACATCTATAACAGGGGCCTCTAACACTTCTCTTAGCAGCCTGGAAAAATCCTCTAAACAGAAATTAAACAAATATATAAGAGACTTAAATGAGACTTAGAACAACTGTCCTTGATAGATGTAAATAGAATACTCCATCATAAAGATAAAGAATATACATTCTTCTCATCACCCCATAGAACATTCTCCAAAATTTATTGTATCTTAGGACACAAAACAAACCTAAACAGAATCAAAAGAATTGAAATTTTACCTTGCATTTTTCTCAGATCATAAACCACTAAAAGTGGAACTCAACTCCAAAAAAAATGTTGAACCTCACACAAAGGCATGGAAATTAAACAACGTTCTGTTGAATGACAGTTGGATGCAGGAAGAAATAAAACAGGAAATCATTAACTTTCTTGAGCATAACAACAATGAAGACACAAGCTACCAAAACCTGTGGGATACTGCAAAAGCAGTTCTGAGCAGAAAATTTATCACTTTAGAAGCCTACATTTGAAAAACAGAAAGAGAGAGCATCAACAAACTTACAAGCCATCTTATGGAATTGGAAAAAAAATTTCTTTTCCAGCAGAAGAAAAGAAATATCCAAAATTAATACCTGTGGTGCATCTTACAGGGGTATTTGCGAAACTTGGTAAATGTAGAATGTAAATGTTTTGGCACAGTAACTGAGATAATGCCAGGAAGGCTATGTTAACCATTGTGATGAAAATGTGTCAAATGGTCTATGAAGCGAATGTATGATGCCCCATGATCATATCAATGTCTACAGTTATGATTTAATAAAAAAAATTAAATCAGAGATTAATAAAACTTAAAACAAAAGAATTATTCAGAAAATTAATGAAACAAGGAGTTGTTTTTTTTTTTAAATAAATAAACCTTTGGCCAGATTAACTAGAAATAAAAAAGTAAAATCTGTAGTAACCTCAATCAGAAATGATAAAAGGGAAATAACAACTAATGCCACAAAGTTACAAGAGATCATCTCTGAATACTACCAGAAACTCTTTGCCCAGAAATTTGACAATGTGAAGGAAATGAATCAATGTTTGGAATCATATCCTCTCCCTAGACTTAGCCCAGAAGAAATAGATCTCCTTAACAGACCAATTTCAAGCACTGAGATCAAAGAAACAATAAAAAGCCCCACCCCAACTCCCCCCCGAAAAATGCCCAGGTCCAAATGGCTTCACACCAGAATTCTATCAAACCTTCAAAGAAGAGCTTATTCCCATATTGCAGAAATTATTCCAAAAAGTTGAGGAGGAAGGAATCTTCTCCAACACATTTTACAAAGCAAACATCACCTTCATACCAAAACCAAAAAAGGACCCTACTAAAAAGGCAACTTCAGACCAATTTCACTAATGAATATAGATGCAAAAATTCTCAACAAAATCCTAGCCAATAGATTACAGCTTAACATGAAGGAAGTCATACATGATAATCAAGGTGTTTTCATCCCAGGGATGCAAGGCTGGTTTACTATATGCAAGGCCATAAACATTATTCACCATATCAAGAGAAGCAAAAACAAAGACCATATGATCTTCTCAATAGATGCAGAAAAAGCATTTGATAAATGCTTTTCTAATTAGAAAGCATCCTTTTCTAATTAAAAAATTACAGCATCCTTTTCTAATAGAACACTGAAGAATTTGGGCATAGGTGGCACATTTCTTAAACTGATCAAAGCTATCTGTGACAAATCTACAGCTAATATTTTACTGAATGGAATTAAACTGAAAGCCTTTCCACTTGGAACTGGAACCAGTCAAGGTTGTCCTCTGTCACCATTACTATTTAACGTAGTGCTGGAAGTTCTAGCCAATAACATTAGGCAAGAAAAGGAAATAAAGGGCATTCAAATGGAGCAGAGGAGGTCAAACTCTCCCTCTTTGCTGATGATGTGATCTAATACTTAGAGAACTGCAAAGACTCAACCACAAAACACCTGGAAGTCATCAAAAAATAGTTACGTCTCAGGATGTAGCCTTTGTATACACCAATAACAGCCAAGATGAGAGGCTAATTAAGAACACAACTCCTTTCATCATAGCTCCAAGGAAAATGAAATACCTAGGAATATACCTAAAAAAAGAGGTGAAGGGCCTTTATATATAAATATAAAGAAAATTATGAAACCCTAAGAAAAGAAATAACAGAGGATATTAACAAATGGAGGAACGTTCCATGCTCATGGCTGGGAAGAATCAACATTGTTAAAATGACTGTATTTCCTAAAGCAAGCTATTGATTCAATGCCATCCCTATTAAAATACCAACATCATACTTTCAAAACTAGGAAACAATGATTCTGCGTTTTGTATGGAACCAGAAAAAACTCATATAACTAAGGCAGTTTTTAATAATAAAAACAAAGCTAGGGGCATAAGCATATCAGATTTTAGGCTGTATTACAAGGCCATAGTGGTCAAGACAGCATGGTACTGGCACAAAAATGGAGACACAGACATTTGGAATCAAATAGAAAACCAGGAAATGAAACCAACAACTTATAACCACCTAATCTTTGATAAACCAAACAAGAAAATACACTGGGGGAAAGACTCCCTTTTCAATAAATCGTGCTGGGTATCCACATGTAAAAGACTGAAACTGACCCATACCTTTCTCCACTCACAAAAATTATTGATTCAAGATGGATAAAGGACTTAAATTTAAGGCATGGAACAATAAAAATCCTCAAAGAAACCATAGGAAAAACACTGGAAGATATCAGCCTTGGGAAAGACTTTATGAAGAAGACTGCCGTGGCAATTGCAACAACAACAAAAATAAACAAATGAGACTTAATTAAACTGAAAAGCTTCTGTACACTTAAAGAGACAACAACCAAAGCAAATAGACAACCTACAAAATGAGAAAGGAAATTTGCATATTTTGAATCAGACAACAGCTTAATAACTAGGATCTATAGAGAACTCAAATTAATCCACATGAAAAAAGCCAACAATCCCATACATCAATGGGGAAGAGAGATGAACAGAACCTTCTCTAAAGAAAACAGACAAATGGCTGGCAAACATGTGAAAAAATGCTCATCATCCCTAATTATTAGAGAAATGCAAATCAAAACCATCGTAAAATACCATCTAATCCTAGCAAGAATGGTCCACATCACAAAATCTCAAAACTGCACAGGCTGGCATGTGCAGGAACACTTTTACACTGCTGGTGGGACTCAAACTAATACAACCCTTTTGGAAGGAATTATGGAGAAACCTCAAAGAACTCAACCTAGTCCTCCCATTTGATCCTGCAATCCCATTACTGGGCATTTATCCAAAAGGAAAAAAAATCCTTATAGTTTATCACAGATGAATTTACAATCACCAAAATGTGTAAACAGCCTAAATGCCCCCCTACCTAGGAATGGATTAACAAGCTGTTATATATGTATAGCATGGAATACTATTCAGCCATTAAAAAATGGAGACTTTACAGCACTTGTATTATACTGGATGGAGGTGGAACACATTATTCTTAGTGAAGCATCACAGGAATGGAGAAGTATGAATCCGATGTATTTAATTTTGATATGAGGACAATTAATGACATGGTTGGGGGGTGGAGGAAGGGGAGAGCAGAGAGAGAAAGAGGGGGGTTTGGGGAAAGGAAAAAAAAGAAATAGTGACTAATTCTCACATAAGTTGTATATAATTTTGACCAAAGTACATTTTTTAAAATTTAATTCAACTTGTTAATATGTTGTTTAGGATATAGCATCTACATTTATAACTGAAATATGTCTGTAATTTCCCTGTATAATAATATATTTTTCCAATTTTAATTTCAGGTATATCCAGATGAAGTAGAAAGAATTTGAAGGATTACTTCTTTTTCTATTGTCTATAAGATTTGGCATGATCTGTGTTTTGAAATTATCTTCTATCTTTATTTATAAATCAGATAGTTATCTATTTTTGGAGACTGAAAAAAAATAAGAATTAGTGCTCCTGGAAATAATTCTTCTCACTATTTAGAGATATTTTCTTTGGGTTTGTTTTTTCTCTTACCATCAAAAGTTTCTGTAATTCTTGGCATTTCATCTGATTTATTTGTATTCTTGCTAGAATTTTACCTTTTCATAATTTCAAGTTTACTTGTATCTGGGATTGCAACAGAACTTTGCTGTAAATTATGAAATATGTATTGTTCTTTTTGATCATCGATAGTCTATGCTATGATGTGCTTTCCAGATTCCCACAAATCCCCCAACCATTTCAAGAGTGAAGCACTCCTTCCCTCAGCTACTGAGACTATTGATAGTTGTCTGCTCCCTGATGAGTTCTTCTCCGGAAATTCCCCTGCTAAAGAGAGTCATCTTATTGAAAGTTTATGTTTGTGGAGAGGCAGATATCTAAAGATTGGTCACTACCTCATCTAACAACATCTTTGAGGGACTTCCCCAACTTCAGAGGTTCCTCAAGGGATCAACTGAGACATTTGTTGGGACTTCGATAGAGTTCAACTTCTTGCTCTGTCTATCCTGCTTCAATCTTCCACTCTCACTGGGTCCTCATCTAGACAGCACTGCCCAATAAATACACTTTCTCCATGTACATTTCTATTGCAGAGTCTGCTTCCCAAAAAACATACACTGCATTGTTACCACTGTATGTTATTTAATGTATATAATATTTTGCATGGAAAATATATTTCATTATCCTTGTGCTTGGACATAAAAATTAACTCATGTAACAAAATTTGTCATTAGTTTCAATAAAAAGAAAGAAAAGAAATTTCAAACTATCTCTGGTTTCTGGTAATAGAATCTTGTACCTAGAAAATGCTAAAGAATATACTAAAAGAGTCCTAGAATTTATTAATAAATTCAGATAAAAGCTCAGGTTACAAAATCAATGTGTAAAAACCAATAGTATTTCTATACACTAATAAAAGTCAATCTGAGAGTCGAATCAAGGAGGACTCAATACGATTTACAATAGTTCCAAAGAAAATCAGGTGCCTAATGTACTTAAATGAGGAGATAAAAATACCCTACAAGGACAACTATGAAACACTGATGAAATAAATCACAGATGACACAAATAAATGGAAAAGCATTCCTTACTCATAGATGGGTAGAATGAACATTGTTAAAATGTCCATAATGCCTATAGTAATTTATAGATTCAATGAAATACCGATCAAAATATTAACATCATATTTTACAGAGCTAGAGAAAATAATCCTTAACATTATTTGTAACCAAAGAGCCCAAATAGCCAAAGCAATTTTAAGCAAAAAGGAAGGAATCTGGAAGCATCACCTTACCTGCCTCCAAATTAAACAACAAGGCTATAGTGACCAAAATAGTATGGAGCTGGTATAAAGTACAGACATAATCAAGTGAAACAGAATGGGCAACCTAGAAAGAAAACCATTTTCCCTACAACCAACTGGTCTTCGACAAAGCAGACAATGACACACACTGGGAAGTGAAGCCCTATTCAATAAATAGTTGTGACAAAATTGGATAGCCTCAGGTAGAAGAATGAAGGGGGCCCCCACATCATGTCATATACAATAATTAATTTAATATGGATAAAAGACTTAAATTTAAGACATGAAACCACCAAAATTCTTAAAGCAAATATTGGAAATATTCCACTAGAAATTGACCTACACAATGAATTTATGACTAAGACCACAAAGGCAAATTCAGCAACTACAAACATAGACAAATCAGACTTAATTAAAAAGATTCTGTGCAGCAAAGAAAGAAAAGAATCAACAGAGTGAATCAACAACCTACAGAATAGAAGAAAATATTAGCAACTTACACATCTAACTAACACTTATACCCAGAATCTATCAAGGACTCAACAAATCAACATGAAAAAAACAACCCCATGATAAAGTGGGCAAAAGGCATAAATAAAAGTTTTCAAAACAAGATAAACAATATCAAGAAAGCTTATGAGAAAATACTCAACATCACTAATCATCAAATTAAACTACAATGAGATACTATCAATGACCCTTGTTAAAATGGTCATTATTAAGAATTCAAAAAACAATAGATGCTGGTTTGTATACAATAAGAAAGAAATGCACGTAATACTGTTGATGGGACTGCAAATGAGTACAACCTTTATGGAAAGCAGTATGAAGATTACTTAAAGATTACTCAAAGAAAGTAATATAGACTTACCTGATCCAGCAATCCTACTACTAGGCATCTACCCAACAGAAAAAAAAAAAAAAAAAGTCATTTTATAAAATAGATGCTTATACTTGAATGTTTATCACAGCTCAATTCACAATTGCAAAGTTGTTGAATCAACCTAAGTACCAATCAATTCATCGTGGATAATGAAAATGTGGTACATATATACTATATATTCTCAGCTATAAAAAGGAATGAAATCATGTCTTTTGCAGCAACTTGGATGGAACCAGAGACCATTATCCTAAGTGCAGTTTCCCAGGAATGGAAAAACAGACTTCACTAATAAGTATTCTCACTAATAAGTAAGTGCTAAATGATGTGTACACATGGGCACAAAGAAATATAAAGGACATTGGAAACCAAGAAAAGGGAATAGTGGGAGATAGGTGAGAGATAAAAACTTACCTACTGGATAAAGCATTATGAAGTCTAGCGTGGTGCTGCCATAGCTGGACTTCACAGGTAAGGCCCTGAGCCATACCTGTGGGAAGTGACTGGTAGACTGTGGGGCCGTAGTATGTCAGGCTTCCCCTGGCCAGAGTTTGCTGTGCTGGAGGATGCCAAGCCTAGGAGGTCTAACATGCTATTTTGATCACTATAGACTTGTAGTAAGTAGACTTGCAGTCTGGTAACATGATTTGTTATTTCTAAAAATTGTATGGGCTTTTGGGTTTTTTTCTGGTTCCACATGAAACTATGGAAGTACTATTGAAACTATGGAAGTATATGAAGTCTGTGAAATACTATTTTTTTATTGGACTTGGAAAATATTTTAAGAATAAGACCTCCCTGGAAATTGCAGCAATGACATAAATAAATAAATGGGATCTGACCAAGCTAAAAAACTCTGCACAGCTAAGAGTTTCACAATTAACACTGACAGCCTTCAGAATGGGAGAAGATTTTTGAGTGTTATGAATGTGACAAAGGACTGATAACTAGAATCTTATAGAGAACTCAAATTGATCAACAAGAAAAGAGCAAACATTGGGTATTTTTTCTTCCATTCTTGGGATACTTTACTAAGAAGAATATGTTCCAGCTCCATCCATGTAAACATGAAAGAGGTAAAGTCTCCATCTTTCTTTAAGGCTGCATAGTATTCCATGGTATACATATACCACAATTTATTAATCCATTCGTGGATCGATGGGCACTTGGGCTTTTTCCATGACTTAGCTATTATGAATTGGGCTGCAATAAACATTCTGGTACAAATATCTTTGTTATGTTGTGATTTTTGGTCTTCTGGGTATATGCCCAGCAGAGGAATTACAGGATTGAATGGCAGATCTATTTTTAGATCTCTGAGTGTTCTCCATATATCTTTCCAAAAGGAATGTATTAATTTGCATTCCCACCAGCAGTGCAGAAGTGTTCCCTTTTCTCCGCATCCACGCCAACATCTCTGGTCTTGAGATTTTGTGATACAGGCTAGTCTCATTGGAGTTAGATGATATCTCAAAGTAGTTTTGATTTGCATTTCTCTGATGATTAAAGATGATGAGCATTTTTTCATATGTCTGAAGGCCGTGCGCCTGTCTTCTTCAGAGAAGTTTCTCTTCAAATCCCTTGCCCAGCCTGCGATGGGATCCCTTGTTTTTTTCTTGCTGATGCGTTTGAGTTCTCTGTGGATTCTGGTTATTAAACCTTTGTCAGAGATATACCCTGCAAATATCTTCTCCCATTCTGAGGGCCGTCTGCTTGCTCTGCTTACTGTGTTCTTAGCTGTGCAGAAGCTTTTTAGTTTGATCAAGTCCCAGTAGTGTATTTTTGAAGCTGCTTCAATTGCCCGGGGGGTTCTCCTCATGAAATACTCACCCAGACCAATTTCTTCAAGGGTTTTCCCTGCATTCTCCTCTAGTATTTTTATAGTTTCATGTCTTAAGTTTAAATCTTTAATCCCATGAGAGTCTATCTTAGTTAATGGTGAAAGGTGTGGGTCCAATTTCAGTCTTCTGCAGGTTGCCAGCCAGTTCACCCAGCACCATTTGTTAAATAGGGAATCTTTTCCCCACTGAATGTTTTTAATTGGCTTGTCAAAAATCAAATAGCGGTAAGTAGCTGGATTCATCTCTTGGTTCTCTATTCTGTTCCAGATATCTACTTCTCTGTTTTTGTGCCAATACCATGCTGTTTTGATCACTATCGATTTGTAGTAAAGTCTGAGGTCTGGTAGTGTGATTCCTCCTGTTTTGTTTTTATTTCTGAGTAATGTCTTGGCTATTCGAGGTTTTTTCTACTATGAAACTAATTTGGGACTCTCACATGAAAGCTATAACCCAGCTACAACTTAACAATAGGGGGAAGTGGAAAAGGGGGGGGTGGGTAGAGGGAGGGGAATCGGTGGGTTCACACCTGTGGTGCATATTAAAGGGGTATTTGCGAAACTTGGTAAATGTAGAATGTAAATGTTTTGGCACAGTAACTGAGATAACGCCGGAAAGGCCATGTTAACCACTGTGATAAAAATGTGTCAAATGGTTTATGAAGTGAGTGTATGATGCCCCATAAGCATATCATTGTATACAGTTATGATTTAATAAAAAAATTAAAAAAAAAAGAAAAGAGCAAACAACCCCATTTATAAGTGAGCAAGAGACAAGAACAGAAACTTCTATGAAGATGACAGATTAATGGCAAAAAAACACATGAAAATATGCTCATCATCTATAATCACAAGGCAAACACAAATCAAAATCACACTGACATATAAACCATCTTATGGAAAGAAGAACAATGTAATCCTAAATCCAGCAGAAAAAAGGAAATAACTAAAACAGAAGAAAAGAAATAACCAAAATTAAATCAGAGATTAATGAAAACAAAAGAATCATTCACAAAGTTAACCAAAAAAAAAGTTGTTTTTTCAAAAAAAATAAATAATAAATAAAACCAATAGACTTGGGCCATATTGAAGAGAAACATAAAACTAAAATCTCTAACAACCTCAATCAGAAACAATAAAGGGGAAATAACAACAGATGCCACCGAGATACAAGAGATATGACTGGGTACTATGAGAAACTCTATGCTCAGAAATTTGATAATGTGAAGGAAATGAATAAATACCTGAAATCACACACTTTCCCTAGACTTAACCAAGAAGAAATAGATACCTTGAACAAACCAATTTCAAAAACTAAGATGAAAGCAATAATAAAAATTCTCCCAACAAAAAATTTCCTGGTCTGCATGGCTTCACACCAAAATTGTATCAAACCTTCAAAGAAGAACTTATTTCCATATTGCAGAAACAATTCCAAAAAAATTGAGGAGGAAGGGATCTTCCCCAACACATTATATGAAACAAAAATCACCCTGATGCCAAAACCAAAAAAAAGACCCAACTACAAAGTAGAGCTTCAGACCAATTTCACTAATGAACATAGATGCAAAAATTCACAATAAAATCCTAGCCAATAGATTACAGCTTCCCATTAAAAAAAGTCATACATCATGATCAAGTTGGTTTCATCCCATGAATGCAAGGCTGGTTTAACATATGCAAGTCCAAAAATGTAATCTACCATATCAACAGAAGCAAAAACAAAGATCATATGATCCTCTCAATCGATGCAGAAAAAGCATTCACTAAAATCCAACATCCTTTTTGAATTAGAACACTGAAGAATGTAGGCATAGGTGGCACATTTCTTTACTGATTGAAGCCACCTATGACAAGCCTACAGCTAATACCGTACTGAGTAGAGTAAAACTGCAGGCTTTTTAGAACTTAGAACTGGAACCAGACAAGGTTGTCCTCTATCACCGTTACTATTCAACGTAGTCCTGGCAGTTCTAGCCAATAGAATTAGGCAAGAGAAGAAATTAAAGGGCATCCAAAAGTTTGCAAAGGAGGTCAATCTCTTGCTCTTTGTCAATGATATGATCTTATAATTAGAGAACCCCAAAGACTCAACCCCAAGACTCCTGGAAGTGATCAAATATATAGCAATGTCTCAGGATATAAAATCAATGTTCACAAGTCAGTAGCCTTTGTATATGTCAATGACAGCCAAGATGAGAAACTAATAAAGGACACAATTCCCTTCACAGTAGCGTCAAAAGAAAATGAAATAATTAGAAATATGTGTAACAAAAGAGGTGAAGGACTACATGAAAATTACTAAATCCTAACAAAAGAAATAGCAGAAGATATTAATAAATGGAAGAACATACTATGCTCATGGCTGGGAAAAATCAACATTGTCAAAACTTCTATACTTCCCAAAGCAATCCACAGCTTCAAAGTGATCCAATTCTAACACCTTCATCAGGTGTCCTCAAACTTTTTAAACAGGGGGCCAATTCACTGTCCCTCAGACCATTGGAGGGCTGGACTATAGTTTAAAAAAAAAACAAACTATGAACAAATTCCTATGCACACTGCACATATCTTATTTTGAAGTAAAAAACAAAATGGGAACAAATACAATTTACACCACTTCATGTGGCCTGTGGGCTGCGGTTTGAGGATGCCTGACCTTCATCATTCTTCCAAGATTTGGAAAAAATAATTCTTCATTTTCTATGGAACTACAAGAAATGCCATATAGCCAAGGAAACTCTTAGTAATAAAAAGAAAGCCATGTGTATCAACCTACCAGACTATCAGCTATACTACAAGGCCATAGTAGTCAAAACAGCATGGTATTGGCACAAGAATAAGACATTGACATTGGAACCAAATAGAAAACCATGAGATAAACCTAACATCTTACAGCCACCTGATCTTTGATAAACCAAACAAGAACATACATTGGGGAAAAGAATCTCTATTTAACAAATGGTTTGGGGAGAACTGGATAACCATAAGTAAAAGACTGAAACTGATACACATCTATCACCACTTAGAAAAATTAATTGAAGATGAATGAAAGATTTAAACCTAAGGCATGAAACAGTAAAAATCCCCAAACAAAATGTAGGAAGAACACTTGAAGATTTTGGCCTGGGGAAAGATTTTTATGAAGAAGACTTCTGTGGCAATTGCAACAAGAAAAACATAAATGAGATTTAAAGAAACTGAATAGCTTCTGTCTATACAACTAAGGAAACAACACCAAAACAAATAGACAATCTTCAGAATGGGAAAAGATATTTTCATATTATGAACCAGACAAAAGCTTGATAACTGGGATCTCCATAGTACTCAAATAAATTAATCAACCAAAAAAGAGGCAATAATCCCATGTGTCACTGGACAAGAGACACGAATATAACTTTCACTAAAGAAGACAGACAAATGGCTAATAAACATATGGAAAAAGGCTCATTATCCCTAATCATTAGAGAAGTTCAAATCAAAACTACCCTGAGATATCACCTAACCCCAGTGAGAACAGCCCACATCACAAAGTCTCAAAACTGCAGATGCTGGAGTGGATGTCGGAAGAAGAGAACACTTTTCCACTGTTAGTGGGACTGCAAACTAATACAACCTTTTTTTAAATATATATATTTATTGTTGGGGATTCATTGAGGGTACAAGAAACCAGGTTACACTGATTGCATTTGTTAGGCAAAGTCCCTCTTACAATCATGTCTTGCCCCCAAAACGTGTGGCACAGACCAAGACCCCACCCCCTTACACCTTCCCTCTCTTAGCTCTTCCTTTCCCCACTTCTCCTTCCTTCTTTCTCTCTCTGCTCTCCCTTCCCCCCACCCCCACAGTGTCCTTAATTGTCCTCATATCAAAATTAAGTACATAGGATTCGTGCTCCTCCATTCTTGTGATGCTTTACTAAGAATAATGTGTTCCACTTCCATCAGGTTAATATAAAAGCTGTAAAGTCTCCTTTTTTTTTTTTTTTGTAGAGACAGTCTCACTTTATCACCCTCAGTAGAGTGCCATGGCTTCACACAGCTCACAGCAACCTCCAGTTCCTGGACTTAGACGATTCTCTTGACTCAGCCTCCCAAGTAGCTGGGACTACAGGTGCCCGCCACAATGCTTGGCTATTTTTTTTGTTGCAGTTTGGCTGGGGCCGGGTTTGAACCCACCACCCTTGGTAAATGGGGGCAGCGCCCTACTCACTGAGCCACAGGCACAACCCTCTTTATTTTTTTTTTTTAATAGCTCAATAGTATTCCATGGCGTACATGTACCACAGCTTGTTAATCCATTATTGGCTTGGTGGGCATTTATGCTGTTTCCACATTTTGGCAATTGTAAATTGAGCTGCAATAAGCAGTCTAGTGCAAGTGTCCTTATGATAAAAAGATTTTTTTCCTTCTGGGTAGATGCCCAGTAATGGGATTGCAGGATCAAATGGGAGGTCTAGCTTGAGTTCTTTGATGGTTCTCCATAGTTCCTTCCAAAAAGGTTGTATTAGTTTGCAGTCCTACCAGCAGTATTAAAGTGTTCCCTTCTCTCCACATCCATGCTAGCATCTGCAGTTTTGAGATTTTGTGATGTGGGCCATTCTTGCTGGAGTTAGATGGTATCTCAGGGTGGTTTTGATTTGCATTTCTCTAATAATTAGGGATGATGAGCATTTTTTCATATATTTGTTAGCCATTCATCTGTCTTCTTTGGAGAAGGTTCTATTCATATCTCTTGACCATTGATAAATGGAATTATTGGCTTTTTTCATGTGGATTAACTTGATTTCTCCGTAGAGAATCCTCAAAGAACTAAAATTAGACCTCCCATTTGATCCTGCAATCCCATTACTGGGCATCTACCTAGAAGAAAAAAAATTCTTTTATCATAAGGACATTTGCACTGGACTGTTTATCACACCTCAATTACAATTGCCAAACTGTGAAAACAACCTAAATGCCCACCAACTCAGGAATGGATTAACAAGCTGCAGAACATGTATACCATGGAATACTCTTCAACCAATAAAAAAGATGGAGATTTTACATCTTTTGTATTAATCTGGATGGTTTGGATCACATTCTTCTTAGAAAGCATCATAAGAATCCAGTGTATTCAATTCTCATATGAAGGCAGTAGATGAGCTAATACAAAGGGAGTAAGGAAGTGGGGAGAAGGGTACATTACACACTTCTTGGGGGTGGGACCAATTATAAGAGGGACTTTATCTAACATATGCAATCAGCATATCCTAATTCTTTGTGCCTCAACGAATTCCTAACAACAACAACAACAAAAAAAAAAAAAGAAAAGAAAAAGAAATAAATGGATGATGGATTATGGAAGCCTCATTTCTCACAATTGTAATGGGAGTTAATAGATGAGCAGAAGTAAGAAAGTAGAATGATCAATGAAATAATGAAATAGAGTTGGAGACCACATATGAATTCACATTGAGCTTAACATAAGTTCAGAGTAATACATATGAAAATGTTTATATATTTGTGTATATACATAGGATAATATGTATAGTATAATACACATATATATTTCTTTGTTCTTATAATTCAGAGGTCCTAAAAGCCACAATATGTTCATGGCAACATCAAACAGCACCTAGACCTGGTTTCTAATTCCATTCTTTAAGCCAGTCATGGCTCCTTAGAGAAATGGCTAATTTTAAGATTGGGTTAGGAAATCCATGGAAATGGGTACTTTTTAGTGCCATAAATAAGAGACTTAAAATGAAAAAAAAATTTTTTTAAACCTACACAAAATAATTGGAACATGTCCAAAATATATAGAAATCAAAAGAAAGAACTGCCAATAACAAAACCAGGATCAATTGAATCAACTAAATAAATAAAGTAGAATTGGATTGCATATATATGTAGCTCAGTGTATAAAACAGATATCAATGAATCCAAATGAGTCAAGATTATAATTCAAGTAAATGAATGTAGAAGACACAAATTCCTCCTGTAATGGAATTCTAAACACATGTGTAAATATTCTGAGTTAAATGAAGAGGTACAGAACTCCCCAATACTTTAGTGTGGACTTGCACTTTACAGTTGTTCCTGAGAATACATGTGAAATTGGAACCAGGACAATCCTCTCCCATCAAAACTCAAGTCTGTGGATGCTCAAGTCCCTTATATTCAATGGCATAGTATTTGCATATAAACTATACACATCCGCTTTCTCCCATATACTTTTAAATCATCTTCTAGATTACTTGTAATTGGAACCAGGACAATCCTCTCCCATCAAAACTCAAGTCCGTGGATGCTCAAGTCCCATATATTCAATGGCATAGTATTTGCATATAAATGATACACATCCACATTCTCCCATATACTTTTAAATCATCTTCTAGATTACTTGTAATACCTAGTATAATGTAGATGCTATGTAAATAGTTGTTCTGTGGTTTTTTATTTATATTATTTTTATTGTTTTGTTTCATTTTAGTATTTTAAATATTTTTGATCCTTGGATGCAGAACCCAGACATGGTGAGAGGCAACTTTAGTGACTTCCTTCAAAAGTATACATTATAGAAAAGAAGAAAGAATGAGGAACAACTTTACGATGATGGTATCTTACAAACAGTAGCTCAGCCATGTGACCAAGGTCAACATCAACACTGATAAATAATATCGATAGTATTCCCATTATTACTATTATCATTATTGTTTTGTTATTAAAATGTACCACTCTGCTACATTTTTCACAATTAATAAACCAATATGGATACATTATTATTAACTGAAGTTTATACTGCCTACATAATATCTTTTTCTTGATCCAGCACTCTATCCAAGATACAACATGAAGTTAGTCCTCAGGATGCTATATGCTTTTTGGGGATGTTTTTTCTTGTTTTTCTTGTTTTTAATGACTTTGAAAATTCCTAGTAGTACTGGTTATGTGTTTTATAGAATATCACTCATTTGATATTTGATATTTGTTTAGTTATTTCTTTTTTTCATGATTACACTGAAGGTATGAATTTTGAAAAGTAAGGTCAGACAGGAAAAGTGTCATTTTTATCAGCTCATATCAAGGGTAGATATTATGTTTTCACCATGAAATTTTAAACTCCTAACAATCCTTATAATATCCTCACAAATATATAAAAGTTATGTATGTTTTGTATGAAAAAATACACATGCTTTTCATATATCAATGTCATCATCATTTCAGTAACAAATGAATTTATATAAAAAAATGTTGACAGGTTTGGCATGGTGGCTCACATCTTTAATTCCAACACTTCGGGAAGGATGAACAGGAGTTTAAAATTTTGTATCACTGGCAGCACTACAAAAAAATAAATCAACATAAGAACTTGGGATAAAGGAATATTGGGAAAATATTGATAAAGGGCGGGTGGTGCTCTGGCCAGCCACCTGGGAGGACCTGCCTGGCCTTCTGAGGACACCGCTTTGGAGGTGTTGGTGCCCCTCATTTCAGGGAGGACAAAGTTGAAGAACCAAGTGTGACAGAGAGGAGTTAGTGGGGCAGAAGCCTGCGGGTCCCCAGGAAGTTGAGGGAAACCACTGCGTAGACCGTGCCAACCCCAGAACCACCCTTGGACCTAGAGTCCTCCTCTGGCTGCAATAGTCCCCTGTGAGTATTTCACAGTCCCAAGGATGATACAGGGTTCCCCAACTCAGGGATGAACAGGGACCCCTGCATTTCTCAGGCCTGGACAATTTCATGTAAGTTTCCTAGGCCTGGGAAATATCAAGAAGAGAATAGCTCATTCACCTTGCCCTGGGTGGAAAGGACTATGTCCATTCATTTGTTACCATGTCCTGGACAAGTGTAACTACAAAGGACCTATGTGTCTATATATACCCTTAAACAAAGGACCCAGGCTGAGTGGAGATTATACTGACTTGGGTCTTTCCTTCTGCCAGAACCTCTGGTGCTTTTTCTGTATTCTTTTCTGTATAATAAATCCTATCTTCCCACTGATCTGTGGTACATGGATTCATTCTTGAAATCCCTGAGACTAAGAACCTACTGAAAAAAGAAACTTGGTAACAATATGTCTGTCTTCAAAGTAAGGAAACAATTTCCCCTACAGAAATAGAGACTGAGTGACCCATGACATAAGCATATTTGCTGAAGACACTAGATTTCTTACTCATACAGCAGACTCTGTGAACTAAGGTGTTCAATCATATTTTTCACAATTCTGAATGTGGGAGTTGAGAGTAGAATTTAACAGAGAAATGTAATTTTAGTTTTGCCTGGGCTGTTGTCTTCTTTCCAGTGCTGATAGGAAATGAAATAATTTGGTCTTCAAAGAATGTGAACTTCAAAAGAGCAATGAGTAATACTTCACAGTAAAAGCATACAGTTAACTTATTCAAGGTAGATAAAAGAAAAATTTCTTTAGTCAAAGTATAACCAAGTTGGCTAAAAATTAATCAACATATTTTAATGAAAAGAAATTGAGTTCCCAGATATCTAGTTTCTCTGTAAACTAGAGAATTTCATAATGATTTTTTTTTTGACTCAATTAAAAATCCACTGGCTTTGTGCCTAACTCACATACCAGAAACTTAGTCCTCTTGATTTCAACTACTGTCCATTCTTCTGCATGTGCAGTGAGTGCTACCAGGTTGCATGGCTCAGTTCTTGAAATAACTTCTGGATATACGCAACTCTAGCCCGTATGCCAGTGCCAGCTGTCGTTTCTGACTGCTATCATTCCCTATGAATCTGGTTAAGCTAGCTTTGCATCTGGCATTGCCTATCCCAGTCTTTAATGGTGTTCTCATAATCGTACCCTACATTGTACCAAATTATGTGCTAGTGATAAAGGACAGGAGGCACCCCAGCCAGCTCAGCCTACAGCCGCAGACATCAGAGGAAATAGCGGGCAGGAGAGTAGGCAGGGGGGCCCGTAGAAGGCTCCAGTAACCAGAGGGGCCAGACGACTACTGGGGAGACACCAGTACCTTAGGTCTCCCTCCCCTTGTACCTCCTGCTAAATGGCGAACCCCACCTTTTCTAGGCCTGGTCAATTTCATGTACGTTTCCTAGGCCTGAATGAAAGGGACTGTAGCCAATCATTAACAGAGTTCCTGCCCCATGCTGCTAAATGTAACAATTGAGTTCCTAAATAACCCCATGCAACTATATACCCCTGAGCAGAGAGCCGGGGAAGAGACAGACAGAGGGAGCAAGAGAGCTCTTTCCCCCACCTGGGTTCTTTCTGCCAGGAGCTTTGGCATTTTTTTGTATTTTTTTTCCTTTTCTGTAAATACCAGAATTCTGTAAATTACCAGTGATCTGTGGATTCATTCTTCAAATCATCGAGACCAAGAACCCTTGAAGATAAAATTCTAGTATCACTAGTTTACTTGCAAAGGCTCCTAACTTCATGGATTTTCACTTTCTGTTGGGTTGACTGCTAAAAATTGTATTAGGTTTAATAAGCCCAAGGCGCACACCTATGTGCTTGGACAATATTGTACAGTTTCCAGCAGCCTTTTTTGAGGAGCCCTATATTAAATTATCAAGTAGTAAATATCAGTCCTACCTGAACAATTTGATTTCAAAGCATTGAAAATTTAGTATGCATTAAGTTAAACTCACTTTTCTTTGAAATTTTTGTATAATTTATGTTATATAATAATATGATAAGGTTTGAAATAGACATTTTCTGACTGATGCAATTCCTATAAATGTACTGAAGGCTGTGTAATACTGTCTTCATGCATATTATAATACAGAGAGAAAAAAAATCATAGTAAAGAAGAAGTATGTTAAAGTCAAATACAGGACTCTTACTGGATTTGTGACTTATTGTTTATCTCTTAACTTTCACCCAGGAAAATAATGCACACCTCGAGCAGGCATTAAAATTTTTAAAAACTTGTATTTATACACTGCATAGCACACTTCTTGGGGGCACAATAGAGGGTTAATAAATGGATGCTGTAAATAAAAAATATGCATATTTCTCTGAAGATTGCCTTTTGGTAACACACACACACACACAAAATATATATCCAAATAAAATCAGTTTTCAAATCAAAAAGTAGGTAGCTGTGTTATTAAGTGAAAATTCTTATATTAATATACTTAGGAACACTGAATCTCATGTCAAAAATCCACCTAGATCAAAAATGCTATCAATTATTCACAAAATATAATATGGATAAAATGGAAATGAGAAATGAGAATAGAAGTAGAGACTGAATCTTTTATTCTCCCTTACTTATTTCTTCAATTGCACCACACTTTTCTGCTGAAAGGGAAAAGGGGCAAGTTACATTGCAAATTCAAGTTACTGGTAAAGTCAAGCCTAGATTTTTCCAGATATGAAATCACATTAGCTAACCACATTTCTCAAAAGAATAAAAACAGTTGAATAAAGTAAAATTGGTTTCTCATATAAGATTGGAAAAAGCAGACAAGTTGGGGCCTTAAAGTTGTATATTTATGGCCTTCATGCTCTGCTGTAGCCGCCCAGTGTGAAGCTCTTAGATTTCGCTCTCATTTGAAAGATAACAACTGACAAATCTGTCAGACTTTAAGCTGCCAATCATTTGGAGAGCTGCATTTGTCTTGATTAAATAAGCACCAGTTATTAAAGCTGGGCCTTGACATCCAGGAAAGCCTGTGGTTGTGTTTAGAAGACAAGTGAGTTCTATCTGCACCAAAATGATGCTTCATTCCTGCAGACACTCTGTTAACAGTTAAGAAGCCAGCAAAAGAATACCTCTCCACATTAACCCTCCTCCCTTTAGTAAACCATTCAAGAGACTGTTGTCAACCTTAAAAAATTAAAATATATATGTATAAATTAAGATAATATATTGACTTATTGAATTAGTTTATTTAAAAGGGAAGATACTGTCCAATTTTAAATGAAAATAATGCAGTGTGGTAATTTTTATTCCATTTTAACAAATAAAATTGCTCTTACCAATTTTTTGCCACATGAATTTTACTTCCTGATCAAAATTTGCACATCCTTCTTGGAAAGGGTGCTACAGGTACCATAGGAGAAGAAATAAATATATCATTATACATATGAGTCATTCATTTAAGTAGCTTTTGGTTAGAATGAAGAAAATATGTTTTAGGTTGAAAGTGCGTATATCCTATACTTTGAGAAAGAATAATAATTTTTACACCATACTACTCACTGTTTGAGAACTGCAGAACTAAATGTTTTCTAAGGTTGAATTATATCATAAAATAAGCTACTTCTATGTAGCTTTCCCTTCCCATGCAAACCTTTTTTATCCTATTATGTCCATATGAGCAATATGTAATGTAAAAGGTGTTATCACTGTTTAAAAGAGGGATTTTTTTAACAATTTTATTTGCGTTTTTAAAGGCAGTATTGAATAGATAAAAATTAATTTATTTAAAGAGTGAACTTAATCTGATAGTCACATTATTTAAGTTAAAATGTGTATTTCCAAAGTTAACTCGGTAGCTGAGATTTTAAAAAATTTTACATGGTCATAGAAATCAGAATCTAAAGTCTTCCACATTGATGCATTAGGGATTTTTTTGAATTTCTGAGGAGTCTGTTGTTACTTCGTCTTTGTCATTTCTGATTGATAGATTAGAGATTTTACTCTTTTTTTCCTGGTTAGGTTAGCCGAAGTTTTATCTATTTTATTGACCTTTTCAAAAAACCAACTTTTTGATTCATTGATCTGTTGTATAATTCTTTTGTTTTCAATTTAATTTAATTCTGCTCTCATTTTGGTTATTTCTTTCCTTCTACTGGGTTTGGGGTTGGAATGTTCTTCCTTTTCCAGTTGCTTGAGATGTCCCATTAAGTTGTTAACTTCCTCTCTTTCTGTTCTCTTGAGGAAGGCTTGCAGTGCTATAAATTTCCCTCTTAGGACTACCTTTGCAGTATCCCAGAGATTCTGATAATTCGTGTCTTAATTGTCGTTTTGTTCCAAAAATTTGGCAATTTCCTTCTTAATCTCATCTCTGACGCAGCTATCATTCAGCATAAGGTTATTTAACTTCCATGTTTTTGTATGAGTATGCAGATTCCTGTTGTTACTGAGTTCAACTTTAATTCCATGGTGGTCCAAGAAGATGCAAGGAATAATTTCTATTTCTTTAAATTTACTGAGGTTAGACTTGTGACCTAAGATGTGATCGATTTTGGAGTATGTTCCATGGGCTGATGAGAAGTGTGTGTATTCAGTTTTGTTGGAATGAAATGTTCTGTAGATGTCTGCTAAATCCAAATGTTGAATGGTTAGGTTAAATCTAAAATTTCTTTGCTCAGCTTCTTATTGGAGGATAGATCCAACACTGCCAAAGGGGTGTTGAAATCTCCAAATATTATGGAGCTGGAAGAAATCAAGTTGCTCATGTCTGTTAGAGTTTCTCTTATAAATTGAGGTGCGTTCTGGTTGGGTGCATAGATATGAATAATACATCATATTATGTATTACCCTTAACAAATATGAAGTGACCATTCTTATCCTTCCTTACTTTTGTTGGTTTAAAGCCTATTGTCTCTGTGAATAGAATCGCAACACCTGCTTTTTTCTGATTACCATTTGCCTGAAATATGGATGACCATCCTTTCACGCTGAGTCTATATTTATCTTTTAAGGTAAGATGCGATACTTGTATGCAGCAAATATCTGGCCTGAGTTTTTGTATCCAGTCAGCCAACCTGTGCCTCTTTAGAGGACAGTTTAAGCCATTCACATTAATGGAGAATATAGATAAGTCTGGTAAAATTTTGGGTATCGAATTTTTTGAAAGTCCAGTGGACATTTTTTATCCTTTTACCACTGTGGAAGTTGGAGTTCGATCAAAAGTTCCTGAGTGAGTTTACTTTTGTGGTAGAGGATTGGGCTTGTCTTTATGGAGGATAGGTCTGAGAATATCCTAAGAGCTGGTTTGGTTATGGCAAATTTCTTCAACATATGAATGTCATTAAAGTATTTAATTTCTCCATCATAAACAAAACTTGGTTTAGCTAGATACAGGATCCAGGCTTGAAAGTCATTTTGCTTTAGGAGATTAAAAATTGATGACCACCCTCTTCTGGCTTGAAAAGTTTCAGCAGAGAGATCTGCAGTCATTCTAATATTCTTCCCTTTGTAGGAAATGGATTTCTTAAGTCTGGCTGCTTTCAGAATTATCTCCTTCATATTAACTTTAGTGAAGTTAATTATGATATGCCTGGGAGATGTTTTATTCAGATTGATGTGCTGGGGTTCTGAAACTGTCTGCTATCTGAATTTCAGAATCTCTTGGCATGTCTGGAAAATTCTTTTTCATAATTTCGTGGAGAAGGGCCTCTGTGCCTTGAGAGGCCACTTCATCACTTTCAGGGATTCCAATGAGGCAGATATTAGCCTTCTTTGAATTATCCCAGAGCTCTCTGAGAGAATTATCCTTTGCTCTTCATTTCTCTTCCTCTTTGAGAGTTTGGGAGATTCAAAGGCTTTGTCTTCAATGTCAGAAATCCTTTCTTCGGCTCACTCCACTCTGCTACTGAGGAATTTTATTGTATTTTTCAGATCTTCGAGGGCTGCAAATTCTTGCTTCAGTGCGTCAAAATCTTTGGTGGTTTTGTCTTTAAATTCGTTAAATTCTTGAGACAACTTTTAAATTTCTCCTCGAATTTCTAATTCTTACTTTTGAATTGCTCCTCAATTTTCTAATTCCAAATTTTCCTCCATTCTATTAATCTTGTTTGCAATCCAAATTCTGAATTCGAATTCTGACATCTCAGCCAGCTGTTTATGAATGGGATCTTCAGTTACATCCTCCATATCTTTCCTGGAGGGGGTTGATCTATTCTGGTTATTCATGTTACCAGAGTTTTTCTGCTGATTCCGCCCCATGATTGTTTTACACCATTTGATTTTTTTTGTCTGGAGCTTTGTCGAGGACTGTAAAGTGCTATGGCCTGAGAAACTGGGGACCTGTTTGGTGTGGTGGGGCTAAGTGGTTCTTAAACAGTGAGTAGTATGGTGTAAAGTTGTCAGTAGCTGAATTTTCATGAAGCATTTATTTAGATAAATTAAATATGTAGTAAGTTTCAAGATTTTATATATTCTGAACAAACTTCTTTTTATATATATAGAAATGCAATTAGAAAATGTGGTAATTATGGCTTTTTCACATGTATACTTAAAATTATAAAGAGAAAATCAATATGCAATTCCTGATAATTATGTACTGTTTAATTATACAAATTTGATAACTCTTTGTGCATTCGTTTTCAATATTATTATAAAGAAAAGTAAATCAGCAGAGTGAAACCATGCAAATTTTATTGACATGATAAATATACATATTTAGAAGTTGTGAATAGACATACTCTTCAACACTATGAAATTAATATTAAGTTTCAGGAAATGGTTATTAAACTATAATAATATATTGGAGCACATTATTTATGTATCATCTTCAATACATCTACTACAGTGGAAAAGGAATAAAATAGTTCAATTAGGTTTACACAGAAGTTTATTTTAACTTCACATTATTTTGGTATACGTATAAATACAATTTAAAAGAAAAAAGGACCTGTGCTTGCTTCGGCAGCACATATACTAAAATTGGAACGATACAGAGAAGATTAGCATGGCCCCTGCGCAGGGAGGACATGCCAATTTGTGAAGTGTTCCATATTTAAAAAAAAAAAAAGAAAAGAAAAAAGAAAAAAAGGACCTATACAGTAAACATAGTATTCTGTTATTTGTGTTGACAAATTTGTTTAACTAGACCTTATATGCAGACATTTTTATTTCTAATATTTTGCATTACCTATAATCTCATATTTAAAATATGCTTTCTGGCACATATGTCATTCTTGAAACACAAGATAACTCCTTTTAAAATTGGAATAAAAATTGCCAAGTTACCTTTTGGGAAGAGGACATCAATTTCTTTTCTTGTATGCATATGATACTCACTAAATAGTACAGTTGACAACTTTGAGACAAGTGGTATTTTATTATTGTTTTACATTGTAGTTCTTTAAGTATAATTTCATATTTAGTGTTAATTTCAATTTCCTTTTCTCTGAGATTTAATTTCTTTAGGCATTTCACTTTAATTATTTTAAAATGTTTTCATGCTATTTTAAGCATAAGGTTAGCAATCTGTGGACATATTTTGAATCTCTCCTTTATAATCTCTACATTTGCATTATGTTAAAAAGGCTTTTCAACTTTATGCTTATGGAAATAGTACCAATATGTATTATTTTATGTTTTTAAGAACTTGAGTTACAAGGTATTTATTCTGAACATAAAAGATTCATGAGGTAATCATTAGAAGGAGGTGAAAAGTTCCTAAATCTTTGTTTAAATTTGAGATGTTTTCCTGTTGAAAATATATTTTGTAATCCAAATCAATCATTTTTTCTTTTCTCTCTCTCTCCCTCTTTCCCTCCTTTCTTCCTCCCTCCATTTCTTCCCTCCTTTTCTTCCAATAGATAGCCTTCCAATAATTATTATATGCCAAGGTACATGTTAGTAGAGGTACTGCTACAATGGTATTTTACCATTATGGTTTACTCCTAATCCCCACCACATATCCTGTTTTCTGAATAACCAGGGAAAATTTCAGCAACAGTTAGTGATGGTGCTAAACAACAGGAATTCCTGGAGGCATGTGATGTACAGTGAGACCTGTCTTTATAATCTTGACCTTCAATGCTCCTCATGTACAAAACTGAGCTTATAAGTTCTTTCAATGATTTAAGAGTTATTACAAAGACATGTAAAATATGTTTCTAAAAAACAACATATAATAAGGAGAATATTTTGATTTAAGAGTTAGTTTTACAAACATTTGAGAAGCACAAGCAGCAAATCCTAATTCAGTGTGTTAAGAAGTTTTTCTCATGTCTTATATTTGTTTCTGCTTTATAAATATGTTCAAATGAGAGGAGGCAAAGAAAAAATCCTTTTGTTTTCATTTTTAATTTTAATACCAGCCCAAATCTGATCAAAATCAAATATTATAACACTAATTATTAAAGTCAAAAACTCTATAGTGTCATTTTATCCAATAGTTTGCATATTATATTGATTAATTTTATACCTGTTATTAAAGGGTTCTATCTCTTCAATACATTATTGACTTTAAACTCCTTCTGGGAATGTATTTTATTTTATTTTATTTTATTTTGGACTGAGTGCAGCCTAATTTTTGATAAGTGCATGTAAAAGAGTGTAACTTAAATGTTGTTTAAAGTTTAGAATAGAAGAATAGAACTCTATTATGTCAAGACTTTTTTACTATTTCTAATTTTTTATTGTTTTGTTTAAGGTAGGGACTCACTTTGTCACCCTTGGTAGAATGCCGTGGCATTATCGCTTACAGCTACCTCAAACTCTTTTTTCTTTCTTTCTTTTTTTTTTTTTTTACCTCAAACTCTTGTGCTCAAGTAATCTGCTTGCCTCAGCCTCCCAAGTAGCAGGAACTCTAGACACCCACCACAACACCTGGGCATATTTTAGAGACAGGGGTCTGACTCTTACTGAGGCTGGTCTTGAATGCCTGAGCTCAGGCAATCCACCCACCTTGGCATCCCAGGGTGTTAGGATTTCGGATGTGAGCCACCATGCTTGGCTCTACTACTTCTAAATTATGTTCAATCCCTCTTTTTAACTACTTTGAAAAATCTGTAATTACAGACTCATATTTAGTTCCAAATGACATTCAAATTGAAAATCATTTTACTCTTAGTGTGCGTATCTGAAATTGTGAATTACATATTATTTGCCTCAGATCACTTGAGCTGCCTCTGTGCCTTATAAGTGATTTATGATTCCCACTAGCCTGGAGGAACTCATTTTAACAAACTCTCCATATGACTCCCAAGTTTAACAAACTCTCAGTGACTCCCAAGTTTGTCTGTTTTTAAGTCATTTAATCATCTTCACCTAGAGAAATACATAAGTAAGACATGTAAGCTTGTTTAATCTCTGATTTATTTTTATGTTGGTGGGCAGAAGAAATGAAAGAAGGAAGGAAGGAAAGAAGAAAAGAAAACATTCTGAGTTTTGCAATTCTTTGAGTATATTCTTCAAAATACATGTAAATATATTCTTTATGCATTTTTACTCATATCTATACATACATAAAATATGAATGTGGTATTAGAAAGACCAGATAACTTTCTTAATTTACAATAACTTCAAAATTACTGTTCATTAAAATTATTTTTCATTACTTGTGGGTGGTAACATGATGTAACCCTTTGGAAAATGTTTTGAAATTTTCTTATACAGCTATATGTATGTACACATCTAATATAGAAATTCTATTCTTTTGTATTTTCACAAGAGAATTGAACATTATTAATATGTACATATACATACATAGATGGCTGATAATGGTGATATATTTATAAATGTAATCCCATTCAGCAAGGAAAATACTGATAAATGCCATGATATGGATGAGTCTTAAAAATATTTTTCTGAGTAAAAGAAGTGACTCTGTATGAATCTATTTGTATGAATTTCTAAAGGAGGTAAATCATATAAAGTAAAATAAATCAAAACAGTGAGTGCCTCAGCAGTACAGGAGAGGCGGAAGCAATGGCCTGGGAAGGAGCATAAACTTCTGAGGTGAGAGAAATGATCTATATCTTAATCTGCATAACGGTTTCATGGCTGTATACGTGGGCTAATATTCAACTTGCTGTCACATTTAACAAATGTGCATTTCCCTCTGTGTATACCGTACTGTGATTTTTAAAATCACTTGCTTAAAATGTGCTCTTTGAAAATAGTGTATCAAACATTACCTTGCATCTGATATAGATTGATATAATTTTGCTACTTACTTGCACTGTAAAAAATTTCTTTATTTTACCTTTTCATTAATTTTTTGGAAAACGTAAAGTGTTCAAACTATATGAAATTAATTATAGGTTAGTGAGTAACATCATATTTCTAAACTTATCTCTCAGCCATCCAACCTACGTCCCAAGGCATCAATTGTTATTAATTTCTCCTGTACAGTTCTAGAGGTACTTTTTGCATTTAGAGGTATATGAAGATACATTTTCCTCTTCAAACATAAAGGGTATGTTATACTATATCTATTACTTATACCTTGCTCTTTTTACTTAATATTTTGGTGTTTAACATATTGATATATTGAATACAGTCATCCCTCAGTATCTACAGGGGCATTGATTGCAGGTCCCTCTGCAGTTTTCAGAATCTGCTGGATTTGTTGCAAATCTACTTTCCGAAGGTATCATTTCTCTTTTTTCTTAAATTATTAATTTGTTGATGCCTTTTATTTTGTCTAGCCAAATGTATCAATCATTTCTTTTATAGCATATGGTGTTTCATTTTCATACAGAGAAGTATTTTTCCTACTTTATGTTCATAAAAGAAGTTGTCCAGCTGTTCTTACACCACATTTTATTGCTTCATAATTTTCATTTAAGACTTTCATTTATTTAGAATACAGCCTTCTATAATTTTGAGATAATGAGTCAAAAATTAAATTTTCCCTATGTAAACTACCCAGGTGACTCAACAAAGTTTACTGAATCAATTAGTTCTAAAAATAAGAACTATACTTACTGTATAGTTATTGCTCAAATATATATTGTTCTACTGTCTATAATTTTCATCCTCTTCATTGATATGTTTGTTAATATACTAAAGCCACACTCTTTTGAATATTACAATCTTGTATATTTTTGAATATCTAGTAAGGGTACTCTTCTATTATTTCTCTTCTTTTTAAAAATTTTCATTGTCACTCTTGCCTAGTTATTTTTTCAGAAGAACCTAGAATTAGCTCATCTATTTCCTATCGACAAAAATAAAAGAGCTAATGTTGATACTTTTATTAGTGTCACATTAAATGTCTGAACTACTTGAGGAAAAATAATGTATTTCCCTATTTTGAGTCT
Organism: Nycticebus coucang; assembly: GCF_027406575.1. Classification (NCBI taxonomy): domain Eukaryota; kingdom Metazoa; phylum Chordata; class Mammalia; order Primates; family Lorisidae; genus Nycticebus; species Nycticebus coucang. The sequence continues at coordinate 60,565,556 of NC_069780.1, read as the reverse complement.
ATATCTAATATCAATATGACTTTCCATAATAACATATTTATAGGCCTCTTAAGATTGTCTTCAGGTAGATTTGGATATTCATTACAAATTTATTATTTAATAAATAATTATTTGTTTTTCTTTTGAAATAAATTATTTCCTTGTATAACAACTAGTTATTTTGTGCACATGAAGTTAGTCATTACTTTCTATTACATTTGTCCTATCATTTTACACATTCTCTCATTTGGTAACTCTCATTGACATAATATCATCTGCAAAGCACAAAATACATGGAATAAAAATTCTCCTTATCTTTGCTTCATACTTAAAATTTATTTTTATTTTCTAAATACATTGTCTAGTAATTCAGAATAATATTATTTAATTGGGTGTTAATGGAAACTCTTGTTTTGATCTGACTTTATTGGACATATGCTTGTGTTCATTCACTAAAACAACACTGACTTTTTGTGAGAAATAGATAGCTTCTTTTTAATGCTGAGGGCATAGCTACTATTCCAACTTTAGGGAGGGCATATGTTATGTATGAGCAGGAGCATGCATGCGTGCATGTTGACTTGACTTAGACTTCCCAGCAGACCAAGAATTTTTCTAAATATGTATTTCAAACAGCACCTTTGTAGGCTCTTTATCTGTTCTAATCCTAAGGACCCTGCAATCAATTAGCCTCCTTCACAATACTCTGCAGGTCACAATATGCTCGTTACTGATCTGCCCCTGTGGACTGGTTATGGCCACCATTTATTCTGTTGCACTCTCTCAGGGTTAGATGTTAGCAACTGGCTTCTATTGCTCAAAATGCTCATTATTTTCACTGAAAGGAGGGAGCCCAATTCCATTGCAACATCTCACACAATCATCTCTTACAAAGAAGGAAAAACCTGAGATTTTCAGAAATGCTGGTGAACTTCCCTCTTTGCCTTCTTCAATGCTTTTCTTAATTTCTTTCGCATTTCTTTATGCTGTAGAGAATTTATTCAAGACCCTTTTGTGGAATGTTGTTGAGTAAGGGATGTCTGAACACAAATTGGACTCTCATTGTTGATTGAACATGATTATCCAGCCTAGAGATTATTAATGTCACTAACAATTTTTAGCCAACACGTTTAAATACCATATCAAGATATGCTTTTCTTTGCTTTGTTAGTTTTTACCTCTTTGTTAGTGTAACGATCTTAATATCCCCTGTCCCATGTCATGCTCCATCTCCTGGCAATACAGATTGGTAAGTCTTTGCAACTCATTCTCTATATAGATACCTTCCTCTGGACTAGGTCTGTAGTTCTCTATCTGAGCTCTGTGAGCTGTTAATTTTTATGATGGCCCAGAGACAATATAAAGATACTAACAGGAACAATCATCACTTTGTGAGGCAACAGTTCTAGTTAAAGTCATTAGCATGCACTTACGAAGGGAAAAACTCAAATGGGATACAGGACCTGTTCTTGTCAAAAAGAAGCATGTGGGGATAATTTGGGATTTTTAACCTCCTCTGGGTCCACCCAAGTGTCTCAATCTCATTCTTCAAAGCCCCAATACTTCTCAAATACCTGAGTATGTCAATTGCTAAATCACATGTTTAGGGTCTGTGCCCAAAATTGCTTCTGGTATAATTATAAAACTACTGCAGATTTTGTAGGAAAAAAGATAGAATGATCAAATAGATGTGGAGGAAATATTTACAGGGCTATTGGAAATGTTTGGGGGAATCAACAAGAGTAGCTGGAGCTACTAATGAGAACACTTCTTTGCCTGCAGGGAGAGGGAGTCTTGTGGGTATGGACTTACTTGAAAGCTGCAAACTTGAGGAGATTGAAGTAGACACCAAGTCTGTTAGGGAGCAGGGTGGGACGATAAAACTATTCTCCCTCTTTCCATTAGGTGTCTGTCTCACTATTCCCTCTCTTCGGCTGAAACTCATTACAGAAGGCCCATGTGTTCTTTTGAGGCAAACCAAAAGTATCAGCCTCACAAGAAACAAAGGTAAGAAAGGGACAAAGAGCAAAGGGAGCATGAGCAACACAATGATGCCCTGTATTCTTTGCCTCTTCAACACTGGGTCCAGAAAAGCCTTCAGATTGATTAGAACAAACATATTCCTTTTGCTGCAAATGAGGAATTTACAGTTTTTAGATTATCATGCCCCATTCATTTTTAATTACAGTTATAATGGCTCTTCCACTATATGAATTTTTCTAATAGATGATTTCTGTGTTTACTCATCTTTAGCTTACATGCTTCATGATCTATTTTCCCTACCTTTGGCAACCATAGCCCTCTTGGGGGGAGGGAGTGTTTCCATTTTAGCTGGTTCCTAAATCTTTTAGCTGGTTTCTCATCTTTTTTATTTCTGTGAAGTAGAGAGAGAAATACTTTCTGCCACTATATTCAGGCTGAGTGTGTTCCCGCCAGATGCTTTTATAAACCTTTTTTAATGATGTAGTGTTTTCATCTACATTCTATATATGAAAAAATTAAGAATCAAAGAGATTGAATCAATGTCAATAGCATAACGTGGCAATTTCAATGTTTTAACTCAACTATCTATCAACATAGATATAAATGCCCTGCATAAAACTTAAAAGGTACTAGGCTACATGGTTGCATATACTAATAAATTTAATTATCACAAAAATCCAAGAAGGAAGGTATGATTATTATTCTCCTCATATAATAGAAAAATAAAAATAAAAAAAAAACAGCAAAAACAAACAAACAAAAAAACAATTAAGTTACCCAAAGTCACACTCAGTATGTAACAGTGTAAAATTCAGAAAAGAATAGACCTATATTAATTGTCTGCTATACCTTCATAGTACTCTTTTTCTGGGCATTTTGTTGTTGTTGTTGGGTATCCTTTGATTACATTGGTATATAGCAATGATTTTCATTGTTTTAGAAATGAAGTTTTGATATTTGAAAATTCTCCTTGTTTCATTTTATTGTAAAATTTCTATTTTTAATTTTATGTAGGATATGGAAATTATTCCTCATATACTAAAATTTGTTCATAAGCAATAATTTGAAAAAATACACAGATTTAATCAAAAGTTATGATCTGCAAAACACAGATCAGATCAAGTATATTTATAAATTACCACAATATTTTACAGAGCTACACAAACATAGTGAAATTAAAAGCATTTGTTACATGTTGATGTATTGATAAATATGTGCAAATGTATTGTTACTGGGGCCTGGTTTCATCAGACAATTTTGCTATGACAGTTACCCTTTTTTGTTGTGCTTCATTTGAAACCAGCAGACTTTGTCAATATGAAATGGGTCAAGTACACATTATGTTAAGAATATACATCCTGTATACTTTACCTCCAAACATACTCACAGTTCTATATATAAGAAGGAATACAATTAATTACATTTATCATGATTCCTACAAAATACATAGTTATACACACACATACTTATAAATGTATTTTCAAATATATTACCAAAAGAGAGCTTTAGTACTGACTACATGTTTTTAAGAACTGAACTGGTATTTCAAAGAAATTTTTTACACACTGGTCATACTTGGTCATATTTGGCTATTCCTTTCTACTTCTGATACCAGGTCAACACAAATCTTGCTAATGACTGCACTCTCTGCTCTACCATGTCGTTATAGGAAATAAGTCAACATAGTGAGTTGTAGGAAGATCTGTGGAAGAAGCCATTCCTAAATCAGGACAGTTACTAATGACTGTATACTTGAGTGACTTGAGTATAATTTAAATAGTTAAATTATAGCTAAACATAGCCACAATTCAACTTCTCCTTAGATGAATCTGCAACTATGTTTTCAGCCATTATAATGCCATCCAACATGAGGGAAAACATGATGAAATTAAAGCTGTAAAGGAAACAAATTATATTTTAAATAGTATCTTTGTAATGTAATGTGCTATTTGAAAGTATTGCTGGGGCATCTTCTGTGCCTACGCAGTGCTCATGAAATAGACTTGCACTTCACAGTGAATCCATGCTTCTCTTTTTGAACTTGTTCTGGAGGGGAGGTGACCCCAGCCTGAAGTATCATAACCAGTGTGAGACCTCTGAGATGCTTGAGGAAGAGTTTGCCCATTTTCAGTCTGCTCCCCCTAGGAATCTAGTATCCCATTTACAGGGCTAAGATATGGCAATTACTTAACCTATTCCACCAATGAAGGCACCTGAATACTGTCCCAGGATCTGAGGTCAATCAATATGATTCACCATATACATAGAAATAAAAACAAAAACCGTATGATCAGCTCAATACATGAAGAAAAAGCTCTTGATAAAAACCCAGTACCCATTGATGATAAAAACCTGCAACATCCTATACATAGAAAGAATATACTTCAAAATAATAAAATTCACATATGGTAAACTTATAGCCAACATTGTACTGAATGGGGTAAAGTTGAAAGCATTCTCCCTAAGAACTAGAACAAGACAAGGGTCCCACCTTCATTATTTCTATCCAGTAGACCACTGAAAGTCTAGGCAAGCGGAATCAGGCAAAAGAGAAAAATAAAGGGCATACACATTGGAAAAAATGAAGTCAAACTATCCCTGCTTGCTGATAATATAGTCTTATATTTAGAAAACCCTAAAGACACTTCCAAAAGACTCATAGAATCATAAAATTAATAAAGTCTCGTTACAAAATTGCTATATTGAAGTCAGGCGCATTTCTATACACCAGTAAGAAACATTATGAGAATCAAATCACAAATTCAATACCGTTTACGATAGCTGCAAAATATATATACCAAGTAAGGTTTTTTAGCAAAGAGGCAAAAGGTCTATAGCAAAAATAACAGAACACAGATGACTGAAATTGTAAATGATACAAATACATGGAAAAGCATCCCATCCTCAGGAAATCTTGAAATAAAGCCAAATGCCTACAACCAACTGTTCTCTTACAAAGCAGGCAAAGGCATACACTTAAGAAAGAACATCCTATTTAATAAATGGGAATGCTGGATAGCCTCATGCAGAAAAATGAAATTGGACCCCGATATCTAAAAATAAACTAAAAATTGCTTAAAGACTTCAATTTTAGACCTGAAGCCATAAAAATATTAGGGTAATACCTGGGAAAAACTATCCTTAGCATCAGCCTAGGTTAAGAATTTATGATTAAGACCTCAAAAGCAAATACAACAAAATCAAAAGTAAATAAATGAGGCTTAGTCTAAAAAGCTTTTTCCCAGAAAACATATAGTTAACAAATAGACAACCTATGGAATAGGAGAATATATTCTCAAACTATACATCTGTCAAAGGCCTAATACCCAGAACCTATAAAGGAACTCAAACACATCAGCAAAAAGAAAACCCAAATAACTTCATTAAAAGTGAGGCAAGGAGATGAACACATAAATTTCAAAAGCAAAGAAACAAATTGACAACAAACATGACAAAATGCTCATATCACTAATCATTAGAGAAATTCAAATTAAATCCATAGTAAGATAACACATAGCCCCTCTCAGATTATCCATTATTATATAGTTAAAAACAATAGCTGTTGGCATGGATGCAGTGAAAAGGAAATGCTTATACATTGATGAGCAGAATGTAAGTAAATATAACCTCAATGGAAAGCAGTGTAGCAATTTCTAGAAGAACTACAAGTAGATTTCCATTCAGTCCAGCTATCCCACTACTAGAGATCTAACCAAAGGGAAATAAGACATTTTATAAAAATGACAACTGCACCCATATGCTTATCACAGAAAAATTCACAATTGCAGAGATGTGGAGTCAACCTAAATGGCCATCAACCATTTAGTGGTTAGAGAAAATGTGGTATATATATGCCATTCAATATAATCAAACCATCAGAAAGAATAAAATAGTGTCTTGTCCAGCAACTTGGATGGAATGGAAAGCAAGTAACTTAAGTCAAGTAACCCAAGGATAAATAACCAAATACCAAATACATTTGCATTTATATATGGGAGGTAAGCACTCACTATGCCTGGTCATAAGAGTGACTTAATGGACACGGGAGACTCAGAAGGTAGAAATATTGATACCATAGTCCCTATTGGTTATCGTGTACACCATTTAAGTGATACGTACACAGTATATATAGACTCCTCTACTATACGATTCAGCCACATTACAAAAATCTACTTGTACCCAACAAATCTATTTAAGTAAAAAATTTTAAAAAATAAATAAAAGCTTAGAATCTTGGGCTTCATTAACTTCAAAGTAAACTATTTCTGATGCTTGGGTCAACTAGTGGACTAGTTTATAGTCCAGTGAAGGCTATAGCTCTAGGCAGTTTTGTATGAGTTGGCCGCTGACCTTATCTACATGTCCAAGTATGTTGGGTTAAAAGGAAATAGCATGCAGTCCATATTGACATGGTAGGAACATATTTACCCGTTAATTTCCTTTGTTTTGAGTTTACATTAAACACACTTTCTAATTGCCTTCAGTTTAAATGAAACGTAGTACATATGAAAAATTATCTCAAAGGAAATCTGTTTGTGTTTAATTATTTACTTATATGCTCGTTCCCCACCAAACTATGCACTCTTAGACAACCCAAGTGTTCAGAGTGTATCAGTTGGTGTTCTATTCACGCTTGCCAAACTTTCCACTCCTTTCTTTCCTTTTTGCTTTGTTCTACAGGTGTTCAGTTAATCATAGTTATTCATTCAAAACATGTTTACTTGGTAACAACTATATTCTGAGCCTGCCCCTCTTTTCAGTTGATTCCATACACTGCCAACCACACAGTATCTCTTGCTTCATTTATTGAGTGAATACATATTGAGCTGTAATTTCTCTTTTCACGTAAGAACACACTGACCCAGTGTCCTCCAGAAAGGTAGTTTGCATAATATTGTCTTTATTATGCTCCTTATTGAGTTATTTTTCTTTTGATGGGAAATGTGTGAATAACATGAAACAATCTACAATCTGGCTTATTGCGTGATTAAAAGCAATGGTCAGGGATGCTCAGAAGAATAAAAAGCAAATATTTCTCTAGGTCAGAACACATAAAAAAAAAAAGAGGAAATTGGCCAGCCGAGCCATGAAGGTATTCTTAACCAAGCCTCACCCGCATTTCAACTCACTCTCAGCATTGCCCAGTTGTAGATGATCCTTCGTGTTCTCTTCTGTAGTTCTTTAAGGAAGCAGCAGAAAAATAAAAATCATTAATATTTGAAAGCAAATGTATTATTCTAAACAAAAATAGATAATTTAATAAGTAATAACAAATGAATAAGAAGATGAGGAAAGAGAAAAGGGGGGGAGTATGTAGAAGCAGGAGAAGGAGGGAATAGGAGGGAGAAAGAGAAAGAGATGATCCGGAAGAATGCAGAGCCATTCAAACAGCATATACCCCAGAACTGACAGAGAAAAGTAATCCTAAATATGCTACTGATTACAAAATAAGAACATTTGTATTTCTCCCAGCAAGTTTTTAAAATGTATGATTTTGCTAGGATGTTCTCATTCTTTCCAGGGTCTAAGTAGCTAGAGTTATTTTCAATGACAGTGACAAAGGAAACCAATCTTCATCACTGAAATATTCATCATTATAAAACACGGCACCCTTTCTTCAGCATGATAGAGTCACCAAGCCTATGAATTGATAGTTGATTGTAATAGGAATGACTCATGTAGCATCCAGTTAAGGAATCTAAGAGCATATTTTACTTACACAAGGCAACAACCTTAAAAGGACATATTATTTACTTAGTTAGAGTAAATCTTACTTGTCAGTATAGGTCATATCTCTGATTATAAAACATGGTTTAAAGTTGATTCAGACCATGTAATCCTAGGAAAGTAAACTGAAATGTCATTGTAATCAGGGAATTGATTATGAAATGATAAATAATCAATATGTCCTGATTAATTCTTAACTGAAAAGAATAAATAAACTTCACATGTATATAGGACAACTTTATGGCACACAAATTCCTCTTTTATGTAGGAATCAAACCAGAGTTAAGTATGACTTAAAATTTCAGGTGATGAATCTGAGATACATCTAGCAACATAAACTTCCTAATGTCCCTTGAATAATAAGTCTAGAATTTAAGCACTTGAAAAATTCCATATAAAGGTGTCTTTTCTTTAGGAAGGATATCAAAAGCTAATGAAATGACATGCCCTTGTTCTAGGATGGGGCACAAAAAAACCCAAAATAAGTAAGTACAGTAATTAAAATGATTTTAGAAACTCTGATCCCATACTCAGATAAAATGCCAGAAGACAGTAACAATTTGTTTTAATATTAGTATTTGAGAGAATATATTTATACATTTTAAGAGTTAAAAAATGTAAAAATATATTCATGTTTTAAATATTTTAATTATGAAGTTGCAAATATCTTTGAGTATAATATAGAGACAAGGGCTTTTTAAGTAGACTTTTTGGTTTACAGAGTCATTAGCAAATGACTATAAAATAAGTTTTCTGTGTCTATCATTGGAACAGGCAAGAAACCAATCACTGTTCTGAATAAAACTTAGGCTGGTCTTGACAATTCAGCCAAAAAAAAATAGAAGCCCTAATGATTTTGAAGCTAATTGCTCTTTCAGTGGATAATCAACTTCTAACTGCAATGTGAAGATAAAGAAAAGTAAAAAGGTGTTTTTAGTAGCCAAGTCTACTTTAAACCCTGAGAGAGATGGGGCTACGATCTGAGGCAGGTAGCACACAGTTGTAACTTCTGCTTTTTAGATTATAAATTTACTTTCATCCTCATTGTTTTTGTGTAAATAATTCGGAAAGCTCCAGAGACCAGACAGACCTTCTCCCCTTCTAATCCCTGACCTTTGTTAGAGACTGCCTCCTTTATTGTCCTGTATCTAACCTAGACCAGACGGGGAAAAGACCCCAAGACAGTTACATCTTTAGTTTGAATGTTAAATATACTTTTCTTAAAAAGAAAAAGTCTGCCTTGACTAATCAGATTACTGTAACTATAGATTATATAGAAAGATACTGAAATTCTGTTAAGCTTCACAAACCTTATCAATGTAAAAGATACCAAACTTCCATACTTCGGGACATTAATTTCCATTCTTTTGAATCTGTGCTTTCTAGATGGTTGTCTTCAAACTTCATGCTTGAATAAACACTCTATAAACTAGGTTTTGACCATTTTGATTATTTTAGTTGACTAGCACATATTAGAATTAAACTGAGAAAGGTTTAAGTGGATCATAGATACAGGGTGGACATAAAGTTCATGTGAAATTCACTATATTGCACTATTTTATTGCACGCAAACTTTATGTCCACCCAAATATCAATGTATCATTGATATTTGTGAGTAATTGACATTTTGTATTTGTAACATTTAAGAAAATTTAGTCCATTACGTTAAAAAATAAACTTCACAATTCCAATTCAAAAGAAGTATTAATTGCCAGTCAAAATAAATTATTTCACACTTGCTTTAGACTTATATTCTAAGCTGAATCTTACTTAAATTTTATACGATATTGAAGCTTTTCAGAGAATTTTAGAGCATATAATATGTACAGTTTCTTTTCTTACAAGTTATTTAAATATTTAAAGAGATGCCATAGAAGATAATTATAATACCTAAAGGCATAGCCTGAAAGTATTTAATTTACATATGTAGTCTGAAAGGGATAATTAGCTAGGTGCATAATAGGTTTAAAAATGAACCAAAGGCCTTAATATTAAAATTGCTAAAATGTTCTCAACATAAGCTAAAATAATAAGATTCTCTAAGCTTAAAAAATTCCTGGTTGCTTGTATAAATTATTTTAAGAAAAAATAGAATCATAAATTATAAAATCACAATAAACCACGGTAAAAAAAAAAAAAGCCATTCTTTACAGACTTTAAGTTTTATGTAGAATACGGTTTGGAAAGGTAGAAGTCTCAAAATGGCATTTTTTAAAAAAGTGAATAATTAAATCAATTATTTACAATATATTTTTCTTTATATAAGTACCCTTTGATCCCTGCATTTTCTTTTTTTTTCAGTTTTTGGCCACGGCTGGGTTTAAACCTGCCACCTCCAGCATATGGGGCTGGCGCCCTATTCCTTTGAGCCACAGGCGCCACCCAACATTTTCTTTTTCTTTCTTTTTTCTTTTCTTTTGTTTTTTTGAGACAGAAAAACAAAGAAAAGGTGACACTATGTCACCTTCGTTAGAGTGTTGTGGTGTTACAGCTCACAGCAACCTCAAACTCCTGGGCTTAAGCAATTCTCTTGCCTCAGCCTCTCAAGAGACTGCAGACGCCCGCCATAATGCCCAGCTGTTTTCTTATTGTATTTGTTACTGTTGTTTGGCAGGCCTGGCTGGGTTCAAACCCACCAGCCTCACTCCGAGTGTGTGGCTGGCGCCCTAGCCACTGAGCTAAAGGTGCCAAGCTGATGATCCCTTCGTTTCCATCACAAACATTTTATAACAGTAATTGTTACAACTTTTGTTTCCATCACACATATTTTACAACAGTAATTGTTATAACAAAAACTTTTCATGGTTCATGTAAGAAAATGATAGTCAATCCTATATATGAGACAAATAATCCTATATATGAGACAAATTTTTAATCTATTTCTCTGCACTTAAACATCTGAGATTAGATTAAGAATCAAGGGAGAAATCTGTTCCTTCCTGCTAAAATATTTAATATTCCAAGCTATTGCTGAATTGTATTTCAATAGTGAAAAGCACATTAAAAAGGAAAATTCTTATTTATAAAAGGAAAAACATAACCAGAATACCCGGTAAATATTCACATAAGCCCCTAATGGTCATTAAGAATACTCATAAAATCTGCAAATGTTACTTCATTTTCTTCTTTCATCTCTAGGAAAATGAATTAATGTGGACTCTATTTTTCTACTTACATTGTCATATCATTTTAAAAATCTTTAAGGAAGTTATTATTATAAATCTTTAATTTTCCTATGTTTAAAGTAAACACTATTTTGAGGAGCTATATAAAGAATTTACATATTAGCAGTACTGATTTCTTCAAAATATGTTTAAGTGCTGACTTTAACTCTTCTTCAAACTATAGTAATAATAAATTCATAAGCCTCATGCAAATCCCGTTCATTTTAACAAATGATTATTTTTTGCTTTTACATTGTCTTTATAAATTATAAAAACACCTATTAGTAATTTATGAATATAAACATTTTTGTGAACAACATATTTTATTAAGTACAAGATTGGCTGCAATTAGCTACAATTAGCTAAAGTGAATTAAAATAATATAATGGTATTTACATAGATTACACATTATTCCAGTATTCACTACATCATTGTTGTTTAACATTTTATTTTGCATCAAAGTTTTTATAATACTCCCCAGATTAGTGAGATAGTAGTCAAAGTAAACATTTTCAATAATTATTTATTAATAGCTAATTCAATAAACTTACTTTCCAAGGGAGTGTGCTTGCTATTAACATGATTGTAATTTCACAAATTTGTTAGACATTGTTGATGTTAGATCTGTCTGATGTTCCCTGGTCCTTGATTCCCAGTGTCAGGAACGAATACTCTTCTTACTCAGTCAGGCTGTGATGGAGTGATCATAAAGATGAAGTAATCTCACACATACATTTTATTGCAAAGCACAATATGTCTCAGAGGGCGAGACAGATCACTCTCCACGAATGGAAAACCTAGAAATCTTAGTCCACACAGTCTTTTCCATGCTCACTAGTTGTTCCACCTGTCTCCCAGATGGTATTGGTTTTTCTTTACCCTTCTTTGGGTGATTGACAGGTTGTGGTTATATAACAGGTTAGGTAACAGGTTGTGGTTATATAACAGTTTCCTTTTCACACATGTGTCTTCCCAGAATCCTTCATGAAAAATTTGCTGGGGGTCAAACCATATTGCTAATTATATGGTAATGAACCCCAGGTCACTTAAGGTCACCAGGAACTCCTTACTGGGCATAAGCCAACCAGAAAAAAGTCTCTAGGCACAAATATCTGATATTGTGGTTTGTCTTCTGCGCCCTGATTTGATTCCCCCTCTCCACCCTCAGCCGCTTCCTCTCTGTCCTGCCTCCTGTTAGCCCTCTCCCTACCTAACACCGAAGGTTGTAGAATTTATTTCCTTGGCATAGGCTTATTTTGAGCTGAAGGTGGTTGAGAAGAAGCAGATACAAGAAAAACTCTCTGCACTCTCACTATTTGCCTTTTTAGGGCACATATTTATAAAGGTATCCGCCCCCCGCCCCACCTCCCTGCCGCCCGACCAGGAAGGACAGCTTTAATCATGGAGACAACCCTAAAGGCTTCTTATCCCAGAGAGGGCTCAAGAATAATTTACATACTAACTGGCCCTTATTTTCTATTAGTTTCTTCCATATATTTGTCTTCCTGCAATTTGCAATTTTAGAAATACAAAACCCCTTTCTTTTGACTTGTCATTTCTATAAAAATGTCTTACCTTTTCATTAAAATGCTGTATAAAGCCATGTTCTAATCTAATCTCTCCTTTGAGTAAGTTCTCTCTGAATGCTCACGTGTGTGCATGTAATACACATGCTGATAGACATCTGTTTGCTTTCCTCTTATTCACCTGTGTTCCATACATAGGACCCCAGGAGAACTAGAAGAAGTAGAGGAAAAATATTTCTCCCCACTACATTGCTCAATAAATACTTCCTTATCTTTGTACAGACTGACTTGTTTACAAATATTTATTAATTCAATTTATTTTGTTTACTGTTCATCTTTTCACTTACTTGAATAAATTAACTTATATTATTTCAAAGTATAGAACACCATTAGTGATTTTTACAACTCTTTATATATGGTTGTTTTCCAGATGTAGCAAATAAACATATAGGACCCCTATATAAATTTTAATTTCAGATAAATAATGAAACATTTAGGGTCAGTTTACACCAAGCAATATTTGGGTATACTTAAACTAAATATAATACATGCATATAAATATGTGTGTGTATATATATGTGTGTGTGTATATATATATATAAAATCTAAAATTTAAATTTTATCGGGTGTTGGAGCTCAGAAACCAATACTCCAAAATATATCTCTTTGACATGCTGACCTCAAAAAGAAACCTCAAGGTCTCTCTAAATTGTTCCACACTGTGGAATAGAGCATACTGGCAACTGAAATAGATTAAGCTAAATACCGTTAAAATAGACATATAACTTTCTTTTAAAGTCTCAGTAAATAAAAACCTGGAAAATGCCAGTAAATGTAGTATCAAGGGAATCACTGACATTAATCACTTTGGATACATTTTATAATATATCAAGATTCTGTTGTATAAAATTGTATTTACTTAAAATGTTATTATTTTGTAAAAATCAAAAACCAGGTGACATTATTAGTAAGAAACGTGCTTTTATCTGCAGGCATATTTGAAACAGTGAATCAAGATAAATTTTCATAATTTTGAACTACTTTTATCTAGATCAAAACAAATTAAATTATTGCGTCAATTTATGTAAGAACATTCCTGGGAAATTTGAAATACATTAAATATGCAACAATACTGTGCCTATAAATGTGGAGATAGATTACTGTCCCAGATAACTATAGTGAGTTTTTAACCTATAGGAATACCCAATGAAATAGAAATTAATGCAGGCCAAGGAACAATCATGAATTTTTGTGAGACTGCCCTGAACATTGAAATACCTCTAGCTTTCCTGGCCTAAATTTTTTTTTTTTTTTTTTTTTAAGACAGCAAAGCAACCAACCAACAAACCAAAACCAGCTCCTCTAAATTTCAAAAACTCCTCTTAAGAGACAGCAACTCAGTGGTGAGAACCACTAAAGAATAAAAAGGTTATCAACTTCCTTAGAGCAAATGAGAGTTTACTTCCTGGTGGTTATGTTTAATAGATAAGAAAAGTATGCAAGCGATAACTGAGTTATTGCCTTACACTATAACAAAACTATCATTATTCTTAGTAAAGCATCACAAGAATGGAGAAGCATGAATCCTATGTACTCAGTTTTGATATGAGGACAATTAATGACAAGGTTATGGGGGGGGAAGCAGAAAGAGGGACGGAGGGAGAGGGTGGGGCCTTGGTATGTGTCACACATTATGGGGGCAAGACATGATTGCAAAAGGGACATTACCTAACAATTGCAATCAGTGTAACCTGGCTTATTGTACCCTCAATGAATCCCCAACAATAAAAAATAAAAACAAAAAAACAAAAAAAAACTATCCTTTAAATGGAGAACGGACAGCCCCTCCCCATTCCAAATGACAACACCCTAAACTAATACAGATTTTTACTTGGGGTAATGGCTTTCATACTTTCCTTAACTAAATTTTGTTTTTACTAGAGAAACTTTAAATCCTAGCTCTATGACTCAAAAACAATAATGGTATTAAAATGTTCACACTACCAACAAAAATTGAACCCTGCTACTGATTTTAAAACTTTAGGTAAGTCACATAATCTCTCTGAACCATTTTCTTACCTTCCATGTGTGGTGGGGTAAGCTTAAAAATAGGACCAGTAAAAATAACAGATAACCTGATGATAAAGTCTTGGTGAAATTCTCAGCCAGTCAGATTGCTCTGGTCACATATACTATGCATAAACATCGCAACCATTGTGAGCTGTGTTTTGAACCACTCTGTCCCAGCCCCTGAGAGGATCCTGGCAGCTGAGAGCACAGGCAGGGGATCCACCTACAGGCACTGCCTTTGTCAGCCTCATCCCTGGAACTCAGATTGCAAGTATAACTCAATGACACCACCACAAAGTGGAAAAAATGAAGGGATTTTAGTACTTACAGACCCTGGAGAGTCTAGGAGACACCCAGTGCTCACAGAGGTCAGGTATCACGGCAGAGAAAGAGAGGAAACCTCTAGACCAATGCCTTCACTGGCTCCAAGGCGTTATTTAAACAGGTTTCCTGTGGGAGCTTTAATGGTGGGTTTTATAAAAGCAGACACTTGTTCCAGGCAGTCTCCCAGTAACTGAGAGGTAGTTAGTTACTTTAAGATCTCTGGCAAATGACTGAATAGTCCCTGTAAAGAAGGGGAGGGAAATAAGAGAGTGCAGCCTGCTGGGATGGGAGGAGTCCTCTGAGTTGTTTTTCTTGTTGTTGTTGTTGTTGTTGTTTGTTTGTTTCTTTTAATTGAGAGGAAGTCTCACTTTGTCACCACCCCCTCCCCACCTCTGGCATCACAGCACACAGCAACCTCAAACTCTTGGGCTCAGGTGATTCTCTTGCCTCAGCCTCCCCAGTAGCTAGGACTACAGGCGGCCACCACAACCCCCAGCTATTTTTTCTGTTTGTTAGGCCAGGGCCTGTTCCAACCCACCAGCTCCAGAGCTTGTGGCCGGCACCCTAATCATTAAGCTCCAGGCTGCCCCGTGGGCCCTTCCTGTGGAGGTTAGTGTTGGGGATTGAGTCAAAAGTGAAAGAGCCCTGCTTCTGGAATAAGAAAGTTAAACTTACTTTTCAAAAATGGTTTTTGAGACAACATAAAATTATAAGTTACTCACTACAGGTGGATATAGTAGTACTAATACACTCAAATTTAAATAAATTTTGTACAAGTCATTTTTGAAACTATAAATCTATCAAGACAAACCTTCCAAATGGTTATCTTGGAAATTCAGAAATGCCTTATGCATCTTCTAAAGCTACTAAGCGAACAGAGGTAACATCTCTCACAAACTTTGGCTATGTTTTGCTATAGAAGTTTGGAAATACTTCTACTCCATTCATAGAAATAACACACTACTGAAGAAATGTGAAGAAGAAAACAGATTTATTATTATATATCCCAATATCTGTGTGCAAGTCTTACTTCAATTTAAGTTCTTATTTAAGAATATGAACTGTTCATGGATCGTATATTCAAACCTCAATATCACAAAATGCATCTTGTAAAAATTCTAGCAGAATTTCTTAGTCACCATGTCATTTTTTCCTCAGAAACTATTGACAATTTTTGGAATATTTAGGACAAGTAAAAATCAAATTTTTCTTCATACCCAAGAGTAAAAGCTATTCACACCACGGTATTCTGTACTTCCAATCATTCTCAAATGTGTGAAAAAGAAAAGCACTTACAACACCTTGATCACCTGGTGGAAAGAGCTAAAAATGGAGCAATGGTGCTGATTTCATATCAACTAAAACTCAAGAAAAGATTTTGCTCCATTTACTTTAAGTTACAAGTAGCACATTGCAAAGAGACACATGTTTACTAAAATACAGTATACTGATAAAGTTTTAAGGGCATTTGTAATAGAATATTTTTAAAATGTGTTATGAATGAAGAAAATATTTCAAGTAAATTCAAAAGACAAATATTAAATATTTTATAGTAAAATAAAAAGCTGTTTCTTAACAGCATAATGATTATACAAATTTTTATTTCCTTGGCATCATTACTTACTTTTTATTTTTTTATTTTTTTCAGTTTTTGGCCAGGGCTGGGTTTGAACCCACCACCTCCGGCATATGGGGCCGGCACCCTATCCCTTTGAGCCACAGGCGCTGCCCAACTGATTTTTTTTTTTTATTACTATGTTTTACTACCCATACAGTGGCATGGGCTAAGATAAAAATTTTAAAGTATACCACACATAATGGATATTTTATTTTGAAATTTTAGAATGAGACTTACCACTTCCCAACTACTAAATAATAATAAAACTGCTATTTCCAGTGATCAAATAATTTTGTGAGACAACTTTATGAATTCAGTATAAAGACCAACACATAATATTATTCTTTGATTCCTATTTTAAGTTAATTATGAAATCATGATTTTTTGGTAAAAAATATTCATCCTGCTAGGATTTTGCATTATTCTAAAAAAATTACTATATTTCTCAAAGTCTACTGGCTTCACAATGAACATCTTAGATATGTCCCTTCTTATGTTTTGATTGTAGAAAGAAAGACATGAGAAACTCGTTTTACTATATTTACAAATATCTGAGTTGTTAATATGGTTTGCAAATAGACAATTTAATGACATTTTTATATTTCATATAATCTTGATGTCAAGCAGAATTTTCAAGTATGTCATAGTGAATATAGAGCAATAGTATCGTATCGTCTGTTTTGAGCTACTTTTGGGAAGGAAGTTTATTCTTGTTAAACCATTTGATTAAATAAAAGTAATAATAGTAATCCATTTCTAGTTTGTATTTAAAGTAGAAAGTATCTATTTTCTACAAAGGAACTTGTAATATCACTGCTGAAGCCCATGAGGGCAAATATTCAAAAAAAATTTTGAAATCAAAGCTAAATCAAATAAGGCTATGATGTCACAAATACTGACGAGCTAACATGAGCCAAACTTTATGAGACTGCCCTGTAAAGCTGTCAGTCCACATTGTGCAGACAGAAGGAAGAAACGTCAATAGACACAAATCCCTGAAGGTGGCAATCCAATGGAGGCAAGCGTTGGATGACATAGGCTTGCGATTCCTGGGTCAGGATCTAGATCTGAGTCAGTAAAGAGAAGTCTCTGAATTAACTTTGGATAAGGTTTATCATCATTCCTTAATGAAGAGGAGCTAGTAATTCATATCAGAACAGTCTGAGCCCCTTACTATTTCCAGGGAAGAAAATCATATTACTAATCTGCCTACGCCCCAACATGTCAGTGATTTTTTCCAAAGGCAGAAAGCTGTGTATACTAAAATATGTCTAATTCTGTTAGATATATTATCCTTTAAATGATTTAGAGATACTTTAAAAATAATCTTTAGAGTAACATATGAATACTTTTATGGAGGAAAAGTGATACCAATGTTCTTTAGGAGACCACAAAAAACGCAATTTCATTCTGTCAAATATCTTATTTTTTTCAAAAAATGGCTTTACATAATTCATGGATATGAAGCACTTCTTGTATGTTAAGCACCGTTTCAGGATCTAGCAAAACCGTAAAAGTCATTCCTTTCTTTTTGTCACACAATTTTACCTACCAATAGCACGTAGTAATGATGGGAGAGTAGCCTGGCAATGTAGGTGAAAGGAGGTAATTTGCTGTATATCACCAAAAAGCAGACAGAATTAGTGATCCCAAGAAGAAATTCAACAGTTAGCAAATAAGTCTAAATGATGATCAACTAATTTAATGCCATGGCAAGTGTGTGCATAAGTTCCAGAGCTTCTCGTAGGTGCTGTACCTTTTCAAAGGTAGACAAACTCTGAGCATAAAGCTTAGGCAGAAGTTGGAGAGGATGCATGATCTAGGTTTCCTGTGAAGGTGTCCAAGGGGCCTCCAGCGAGAGTGCCCTGGAAATCTATGAAGGTCCGTCACAGCATTCGCACTACCTGGAAACAAAGAAAACATAGTATGTTCTTTCTGAGGAAATACTCAGAATCCCTTTCTTCGTAACATCCAGAGGTTAATTTTCTACCTCTACAATTATGTGACGCAGTTGCTTGAGCACAGGATCGAGAATACGGAAATAACCTAGTCCGGAGTATGAATGAAGTGTGTATGTGTATGGAGGATAGTAGAATTACTCTAAATCTGTCCATTCTGCCCATACTACCTCTACTTTCCGCCTTACAGCTTTTCCTTTAAATACCTATAAATGTATTTATTTATGACAATTTATGTCTATTTCTGTTTATGAAAAGATGCCCTACGAACATTTTCTGGAAGACATGAGAGTGGTCTTTATATGGAGGGCTCTCACATGGACACCCTCTTCTTCAAGTTCAATTGTCCTGCGTAACTCCCTAAAGCAGAACTGGAACCAACAGGTAGAAGACAGATTTAAGTTTAATAGAGAAGAAATATTTTATTCATTTGGGGGATGGCTCAACTATATAATCAATTGATTGATGGGCTAAAAGAATTACTGGGCTCCCTATGTTTACCAGAAATATTCCAGCGTGGGCCAAGGAACTAGAGCACAGTGGTGTGAAGGTATCAGGTGGTGGGGTGGGGATGGAAATTTGGACTTCATCTGCCAGTCATGGGATGCTCCCCTAACACACTGCTTTCTCCAGGGACATCCCTGAGAATGAGACTGCTTGACTCTGCCAGTATTGTTTGATGATAGCTCCCATCTTGGCTTACTTGGATAAAAAGGATCCTTCCCAGTGCTTCTCACTCATTGCTGCCCACCTCAGCCAACGGCCTGTCCAACAGAAGAGTTTTTTTTTTTTCTTTGCAAAAACATGGAATCTTTAAAAAGGTGATAAAAGTAATAATACATCAGTAGCTTCCAAGATAAAAGCTTTCAAATAAAATATCATTTTTGTAGGAATTATAGAAGACAAGAGGTATTGCTGTGAAATGACAGAACTCACCAAACAATCCAGATTGTTGCTGTTATCTGACAAAGAAGTTTGAGCAGATGCCCAGGACTGCCCACTTGGAAATCAAGCTCCATCATCATCCCTGGAAGCATTTCTTATAACTTTCCCTCTAGATACAAGATTTTGTCTTCAAATATAGCAGATAAAAACCAAAACAAGATAAATAGCAGCCAGAGGAAGATAAACCTCGCTTAGGCAGGTGCTGAAAGGGAATTGTACCCTTAGGTCACACATCTCCAAGCTTGGTTACGTGAGGGCTTCAGCAGAACTGATACAGGACAAGTGGCATCCCAGCCAGCTCGTGGAGCTGGGCAGGGCGGACTGGCTGCCTCTGCCTTGGCAATGTGGGTCTGCTGGCAGCAAGCAGCAGAACCAGTGGGCTGGAGGGTGGGCAGGGGGGCCCCATTTCCTAGGCCTGGGAATGAAAGGGATTGTCACCATTCATTTGGGACTCAGACATGAGCCAGACATGTCCCAGACACGATGTCCCTACCGAGGGCCCCATACAACTTTATCTACCCCTAGACAAAAAGCCAACAGACAGAGAGAGCTTTTCTCTCCCGACTTGGGTTTTCTCTCTCTGCCAGGAGCTTTGGCATTTCTGTATTCTTTTCTGTAAATAAACCCTGTATTAACATTGATCTGTGGTCACGGATTCATCTTCCAATCACCGAAACCAAGAACCTACTGAAGAGGGAAATTCCAGTACCAGAACCACGAGTGACCTGTTCCACAAGGGCCCAGTGACCTTCACCTCACGCCCTACCCCATCAGAACCAAAGTGAAACACCTAAAAGGAGAGAAGGAATCCATGTTAAGACTTAGTATATATATATTTTTTTAATATCCCCAGCCTGGGCATGCGTTCCCCACTACATCACTACTCGGGAGCTGTGCGCCCCACTCTCAGGAACCTGTGCCCATGGTCAGCAGCTATACTAGCTCCCAGGAAGGACTGGGCCTCACGTCTACTCTGGGGTCACGTGTGGGGCTGCTAGCAACTCCACTCCCCACTGGACACAGAGTGGTCCCAAGAAAGGCTTGGCATGGGGATAAGGGTACAAACTGTTTGAGCCTAAGAGCCAAGCCTCTCAGGATATTGGTGGGGAAACTGAGGCCCAGAGAGGAAAGGGTCACTCAGAGTGGCCCAGTAGACACCAGGGCTGAAGCAGGGGCTCCGGGTTGAAGGAGGTTCCCCAGGTGCAGAGAAGGGGACAAAGATCCGCTGCTGCCACAATAGAGAGAGGCTTCCGAGAGTGGAGGGTTGCGTGCTGTGCTGAAAGGCTGGGACATTCCCAAGGGCAGGTGCTGTCCCTTCTGGCCAGAGATGCTCTTTCCAGAGAGAGAAGTCACCCTAAGTAGGCAATCAAAGAGGCTGGCCAGGAGGTGCAGGCGCTAGCACCAGCATCCCTCTCACTGATTTTTTTTTTTTTAAATGAAGCAAAAATATTTAATTAAACAGATAAATGCATTTCTACAATCATTGTTCAGAGTTCAATATCTCATTTCCAATCATGGATAGATAAGTGAGAAAATAAAGGACTTAAAAAATACAATGAACCAACTAGATCTGACAGATATACAGACCACTCTCCTAAACAGCAACCGCAAACATATTTTTCTCAGCACTCCTGGGACATTCTCCAGGATAGACCCTAAGTTAGGCCATAAATTAAGTCCTAATAGATTTTTTGTTTTTCCTTTCTTTTTTTGTTTTGTTTTGTTTTGTTTTTTGAATCAGGTTGCATTGATTGCACCTTACAGCTTTTAAGAACATGTTAGGAAAAAAAAAAAAAAAGCAGTAAGCTAGTAGAAGAAACATAAAGAAGTGAAAAAAAAAATGGAGTAAATAGGGCAAGATAAATTTATGTCCTATTAGAATTGTAGACCAAATCTAAATAGAAAAATATTTATATATCTTGAAGTGATCAAAATAGTCTATGTCCAGCTATATACATTTTAATATTTGAAATTTTGAAACAAAATACAATACTTATAATTGAGATATTTATATGAATAAAGTAAAAATGTAGCTAGTAACTTGTAGCATTGTCCAACATTTTCAACATGGCAGTGACTGAGATTACGGTCTTTGAACAAAGCTGTGTGGTGGGGCGGCGCCTGTCGCTCAAAGGAGTAGAGCGCCGGCCCCATATCCTGGAGGTGGTGGGTTCAAACCTGGCCCTGGCCAGAAACTGCAAAAAAAAAACCCCAAAAAACAAAGCTGTGTGGTGTCATATTCTGGTTCTGAGTGATCTGTGTTAGGTGCTTAAACCTCCCTGTTGATTTCCTTCATTCTAACTTGTGAGTAATAGTTGTTATGAAAATGTGACAAGGCAATTTGCATAAATTGCTTAGTAGTAAGCATGATAAATAGTAAGTATTTAAGAAATATTAGCCATGTTATATAGAGAACCTTATTAAGCGCCTTACTAGATGACATCTTGAGTAATTGGCATACAGAATAAAGTCAGAAATAATGTATTTTGGCTTACCAAAAGGATAAAAAAATCCTCAAAAGGTAATAGAATATTTCTCATTTTTTGAAGAAGTAAAACTAATTTCCTTTAAAATGGTATAAGATTGAGTTCTCATACTGCATTTAAAAATCACAGTTGTTTCTATGCAACTCTACAGAAGACTTTATGGTTAATGTTGATTAATCAATTTATCTCTGAAAAAACAAAATGAAAAATAAGTACGAGATTTTGAACCTCTCACTCTTGAGTCAGAAACTGTGTCCCTAAGTGTGTCAATAAAATTAAAAAGTGAAAGCAAAGTTTCAAGCAGAAATTTGTAAATTCTGAACCTTCTAACTAATAAGAGGTAAAAATCTGTATGATTTGGTTTTAGAGTGAATATAGCTATCATTGAATTTAAGAATCAAAAAAGGCAAAGATATAAGAAGTCATCCATTTTTCCTTTCTGTAAGTTTCCTTCCACCAGACTTTTTTTTTTTTTATTTTTATCCGTTTCAAACATTCTCCCCAGCATTTCTAAAATTTCCCAGGGGAAATAATATGGACTTAAATTAAAGGCATACAACAGTTATCATATCTAGTAACTTTTTGGAGATCTCAGCAGAAAGGGTGATATAATACCACTGTAAAGTGCCTTGGGATAAAGAAAAGGGAAAAAATAAATTCAAGTTTCCTTTTTAACCATTAACATTCTAGACAAAAATCATGCAATATGGCGAAAGTTGCAATCATGCTCCATGAATTTATCTACATTTCTCCTATCATAACACCATTACCTGTTAGACCCCAGTGAAACACAGCAGCATATTTGCTGGTGCGTTAGAAGAAAGAAATTTGCCCTGCACAGATTTCCATTGAAAGGGACTGTGCGCCTTGTTTCAATGAAGAATTGCCCATTATCTGTATATGACTACACATTTGGGGCCTCATGCAATTACTGTGCCCTCAACAGTATTCTGGAAAGATAAAAGGAGCACCATTTCAAAATATCAATATCCCTACTCTCCCCGTGTTTCCTTACAAGTTGGAGCTGACATGCACAGGAATTTCTGAGATTTACATCTGCAGATATAAAATTCAGTGGCCAAGAATCCTGAGGATAAAGAATCAATTTAATTACTCTTTCTAATTCTCCAGTACGTTCTAAACAACAATTCCCTGACCTTAAATATTGGTGCAAACAAAATTGTTCAGTCAAGCTGCACAGTGAAATTCCTCGGCTCTCCCTTTCATCTATCAATGCCGGCATTAATTTAGTCATTGCATTTATACTTCTTGAATCTCTAACTTGTCTGGACCTTTTGTTACTCTTTTGCTAAAAAATGAATAGAGAATTCTCAGCATATATGTATGCAAGGCATGCGAAAGCATATTTTGACTTATAACTAAAGCCACAGAAAGCATCTTTTAAAAGGAAAAGATAAAGCTGTTTTTACAATAATTTAGACTATTTGAATGAGGGCTATATTGAACTTGTGGCTAAAACTGTTTCTCATATTGGCTGATAAAAATGGACCAGAAACTGCTGCTTTTTCTGATTCACAAGATTGTTGTGAGGATCCAAAGTTGCAATATATGTAAAAGGCACTTTGAAAATTGTAAAGCATTCTGCATAGGAAGGCATAGCTATTATAATTATTAAACCCATGATCCATATTTGTGAGCATCTGACGAAAACAAGAGAAAAGCAAGTTCTAATATTAAATACAGTGAATATATATCTACGCCTCAGAAAGGACAATAATGTACTCACAGCCCAGCTCTGTAACAGGAGACAAGTTTCCTTTCTCTGTTAAGGGCACTGTACTCTACCTTCCCTGCGAACAGTGTAGTTAGCACCGTTTATGTGTGCAATCACTTCCTATTTGATTTATTCTATAAGATACTATTTTTGATAAATTAGTGAATATAAAGATACTTGAAGTACAGCTGTGGTTATTGAGGTGCTGATAAATATGAAAAGTTGAGAAGCCATAAACACAACATAATGCACGAAAACATCTTTTTCTTTGTTTTCCCAGAGAAGATGAAGCTTGAGCTAATTTTGGAAAGAAGAAAAACATTCTCAAAGGAGGACTAAATGGCATTAGTGAAAGGGATGGTGCAGAGGTGGGATTAGTGCTCTGTTCAGGAATCGTGAAGACCGTTCCTCCTGGACCAAGGATGTTAGAGAGGGTAGTGGTGGCAGAAAAACCTGCATAGCCAGAACAGTCTCAGGTCGTAGAGTCTTACAGCTGAGCTGTGGAGTGTGTCTTATAAACATGAATATGCTCTAAAAACGAAGTCATCTTCTATTCCATTTTCAGACAACCAAAACTGTCGATATATTCCTGAGGGTGTTTCTCAGAGTACATTTATTCTTACATTACTAAAAATTACTAGCTCCTTCTATAAGCAAGTTAAAAAAATGTAGCACAATAGGAAATGTACTTAATTTTATCTAAACCTCTTCCACCAAAGGAAATAGAATTATAAGAATATATGATCTATGACGTGTAAAATTTTATGCAAGTTTTTAAGATAGTATGATTTGAAGCTGGTGAATGATGCCCCATGATCATATCAATGTACACAGCTATGATTTAATAATAAAAAATAATAAAAAGTGCCTAATCCCTCGCATAATAAAGAAATGCAACCTAAAAAAATAAAAATAATAAAAAAATAAAACTAAAGAAAGGGAAATATTAGAAGGAAAATAAGTGATTGACAAGTGTGTAAAATTACTTCAGCCTAAAAAACAAATTTAAAACTCACTTTATAGAAACCCCAAATTTCTAGTTTTTCTAGAAATTTTAGACTTCTAAGTATTTTGGATATTTTGATCCATTTTCACCTTGGGTAAAGGATTAGTGTTATGCCTGTAAATGCAAAGTAAAGTATCTCTTTGAGCTTTGAATGAATTTCCATTAATAAATGAAAAAAATTGGAAAAAATGTGCTTATGCCATATTAATTCTCTTTAAGATATCCCGGGTAATGCTATTTGTCTTTCTCCATTGTCCTATTTAACTTTTTGATTTATTGTTATTGAGATCAATTATTATAACTATAACCACTTCAAACATTTTATTTATCTAAATATTAAGTATTGATGATGTAAAATATTAATGTTAAAATCTTCTGCCATTGATGTTATTAATTCTATTAAGTAATATTAAGTCTATTGATTCTTTCAAACTGATTCTAGTAAATATAATTTTTTTGTCTAATTTCCCATCTACCATTTTTAAAGATACATTTTGTCAATATTTTTGCCAGGAATTGTTATGTATTCATCAATTCTACTGATTTTAGTTTTATTTTTGTCTACTGTTTCAGTAAATAGTAGTTACTATATCTACTTCACGACTGTAAAATAGAACAGTTGAAATTTGAATGTTAGAATGTTTTGGTTTGAGCGAGCAGTAACAATCAAATTTCTGTTATAATGCTACTCCACATTTTTGGTGGAAAATTACCACTGCATGACTAATATTATTTTACGAAGATTTTTGGAAATAACAAAATGAAGGAAAATAATTAAATTTCTTTGAATATATAAAAAGTATATGAACACAATTGTTTAAAATAATAATTAAAATAATCTATAGCATTAGTTCTGAATCATCAAAATGAAAGAACATAAAAATGATGGTTGGGAAACAAATTCAATTTAATTTCTATTTTGAGAAAATGTTATTAATTTTCATTTAAGTTTTATAAAGCGTAATGCCATTAATTTATGTTTTTAAGATGAGGGGAAAATGTTGGAAAGACTGTTTTCTCACAAATTTTAATAAGATAACATTAATAGATGTTCTTAAAAAAATTATAAACAAAATAATGAAAATTAAATTATGTACTATGTAAATTGAATAGATAGGCAAGCCTGCTACTTAGATATACAAAGAGTGCCAAAAAATATGTACACACATTTTAAGAAGTAAAAAATTTGTAAAACTGAAGTCACTTGACTTCTGCAATTACAAGAGGTGCTCAATATGACTTGTATTCATTTTTTGTTATTGGTATATTTAGAGTATTACGATTTTACTACAATTTTTTTCTTTGTTAAAATGCATGTATAGTTTTGGTGATCTCTGTATGTACTTTTTAATTTGAAGTTTCATTTATTCATTTATTTGTAAATTTTTATATTCATATTATTTATATATTTTTTCATTAATTTTAACAACTACTTTAATATACACTAGAATTTGGTAAGATTGCTTGATACAAGAAAAAGTTCACGAAACTCTGTAGCTTATAACTAATGAATATATATTGATGAGGTACTGACAGCTGAGATTTCTGCCCTGATAGCTCGGGCCCTTATATTAAATACCTCACTCACGGGGGCACCAGGCAGACGCCGAAGGGCCACTGAGCTCTCTACTGACACCCCACGGAAAGCCCTGCCTTTCCTTTACATGGGTCTCATTCACTGAATGACCCAAGGAAAACACGCATGTGCTTCTCTGCCTGATCCTTTCCTGATCCGTATGTGTCTGAGACACTGGCCTGGTTATGAATTCAGAAGCTCTCGCAAAG
The DNA here is from genome assembly GCF_027406575.1 of Nycticebus coucang. Lineage (NCBI taxonomy): Eukaryota > Metazoa > Chordata > Mammalia > Primates > Lorisidae > Nycticebus > Nycticebus coucang. The sequence goes on along the minus strand of NC_069780.1, from coordinate 60,539,250 downwards.
CTCTTGTTGATGCCTCATAGAGAGATCTTTCAGTGCTGTCCTCTTCCAAGGTAATTTCCATGAAGGTCTTCAGTTTTCTGGGAACAGTAGCTGCACCCTCCTTCACGTTTGCAGAAAGTTCATAGCAGAAATAAAAAAAAAAATCTACTTTAGCAATAGACACTATATTAAATTGTTTATAGAGTATAGAAACACACACATAAATATAGACATTTATGTAGGTCGATATGGAGTTCCATAAATGATCATATAGACATGCGATATGTATAGTAATTTAATAAATGGAAAATAACATTTAATCTCATTTGTTAAATCACAGCTAGTAAAAAGAAAAGATTACTACAAGTTTACAAGAAAGCTATAAACCAAATTCAATATTTTAAAAAATATAATATGAACATTCCATGCAAAATCATAAAGAAACTATGCAGTAAAATATAGTTAAAATTTAATAGATTAATTCTTAATTGGTTAAGAAATATATTGCAAGATGTAAATTTTAATTCTTTTTAATGAAACATTGTTAAGGCAACAAAATTATGTAAAATATTTTTCTAAAATATTACATATAAATGGTATATTGACAAATAATTAATCATATGTGCTATATAAATAATTCCAACAAGTATCTAATAGTATTAAAACCTAATTTAAAATTCAATGGAGTACATGAATTGTACATAGATAAACCAACCAATAAATCACCACTGGAAGGGAAAAAAAATGACTTTATGAATGATAAACAATTTTTCATATTGGAATGAGTAAACTTTAGAAAACTTAAAACACTTCATCATGGTTCTAATAAAAATGGGGAAAAGGGGCAGCGCTTGTGGCTCAGTGAGTAGGGCGCTGGCCCCATATGCCGAGGGTGGCGGGTTCAAACCCAGCCCCGGTCAAACTGCAACAAAAAAATAGCTGGGCGTTGTGGCGGGTGCCTGTAGTCCCAGCTACTTGGGAGGCTGAGGCAAGAGAATAGCTTAAGCCTGGGAGTTGGAGGTTGCTGTGAGCTGTGTGATGCCATGGCACTCTACCAGGGCCATAAAAGTGAGACTCTGTCTCTACAAAAAAAAAAAAATGGGGAAAAGGAGCAGTGTACCAGTAGCCATTGTGAGTTGCAATAGTCTTTTGATAAAATAATCTCTTAATACTTGTACAACTAGAAACTATTCTGGAATCAAGCCAATGAAATTAAAGAATTTTTGTTTATTGTACGTGGATAATTATATGTTTATCATAATTTTGTATTTAAAATGTTTAAAACCACTTGAAAGTTTAGCAAGACTAAAATAAATAGATCTTTAAATATTGTACAAATATTGAATAAAAGGGGTCACATTTTTAGTTACTGTCTACCAATATAGATACCTTTAATGTCATTATTTGTGAATGAAATAAAATACTGAATATACATCAATATGTCAATGAATATATTATAACCCTTTCTTTTCTTTTTGGTAATTCTCTGTACCTGGGTGTTTGTTTTGTAACTGCATAAGCTGAGAAAAATTGTGAAGAAATTTAGAGCAGCTTTTATTATTAGTATTGCTAGGAAACTGTAGGAATAGAAATAGGTGGTTTACTAAAATAAAGCAAATCTGTTATAAAAGTAGAAATTATTTGTTGATCAATTGAACAAAGAGAACATAAATATATGTAAACAATATTGAATAAATATAATATAAACATTAACATATTCAAAAACTAAAATGCAATAGGTCCAACTAAACACACACATTTAAATATTTGCTAGAAATTTGAGTATTTGGGGTTTTAGATTTCTGTCATAAACACATTTAGGCATCTACCAATTTATAGTGTTTTATAATTTTATGTTGAATTAACTTTGGAAAAGACATTTTTACTCTCAATTTTTTCAGGTGGAAAAGTATAATAAAAACTGTTCTGTCATATTTTATATTTAAAAAAATTTCAAAATAAATATATACGAACTTGGAATATTTTAAAAATTGATGCCAATGTTCAAATATACAGAATACTTCAGTAAAGAAAATTAAAAATCAGACTATTTAAATAATAAAATAAATATACACATTAATTTAATGATTTTTTTCCAGAATACCTCTTCAAAGATTTCTCTATAGCATATCTGAAATTTATATACAATTTTGGCATGAAATAAAGTTTAATGGCTGAAATAATTCTGTCTCCACTTAGAATAATCTTAACATACATTTATGGTAAGAGTTATATAAACTTTTGTTTGTATTTTAGCTTCACATGGGTATGCAAATCCAGGGGGAATTCTCATTTTAAGTTGATTAAGGCCTCAGAAGAAATCAAGTTTAATCTGTAACTATCTAGTTTATAGATGGACACAGATTAGTAATTTACAATTCAAAATACCCATTCGTATTCCTAATGAGCAAATTGCCTGCATCATCACTAATTCTCCTTTTCATTTTGTGCTATTGATTTATTAATACCAACATTTCCACTTTGACGGAAGGAAAAAAAAAAAAAAAAAACCTTAGAACTAGTATTTCCCTGGAGTGTCCCATAGTGCTTTTTCTCTCACAGAGGAAACTCAACTCACAGAGTTTCTGATTAGGAAAAACTTTCTGTGAGATTTCCCTGTAGAGAAAGACCCTGCCTTGGGGAAAAGTCCCCTGTCAATGTGAAAAGCCACAAGGAAGAAAATGTTCTCTCTAGAAATTTAAATCCGCTTATAGTAGAAAAAATGAAAAGGCTTACTCAATTTGACACAAAAATTAATAAGGAAAGGTAAAGCTGATATTCTTAAGAGATTGTCAAAATTGTATGTTCATTTGTAGCACTATTAAGGACATATTTAAAGAAGAAATAGAACAATTATGAAATTGTAATTGTTCTTTTTAGAAATTCTGGGTAAAAAACATAAAGAAACTGTATAATAAAATTATTCTTTCATCCTGTATAATTAAACTGAAAACAATCAATACATAAAATTAGAGAATTTAATTTTATTGAATAAATATATTATGGAATGCCTATTTTAATGTAATATTCACTTTTAATTTTTACTGCTATTATCTATGAACATAATTAATAATTTTGTTACTCTTAGGGTCTAGTGCCTTGATCTGTATAATGAATTATTTATAAAGGAGAGAACCCCAGGGAAGTAAATGTAAATCGTTTCTCTACCCATCCCTACAATGGTAGACATTTTAGATTAGAATATATTCCTAGTGGGTTTAATAAATTCCTATGGGTATATTACCCTCCTACTAGACTTGACTGACCTTATTAAGCCTTTTAATTGGAATAATAAAACAATTTTTAATTTAAAAAATATCATAAGACTTCCATGAACTTCAAAAATATTGAGAAATCCCATTCCATTTTTTATAAATCTTGATTGTCTCCTTATATGACAAGACAATAGAAAAATCAGACTTTTTTTTAAGACAGTGGGAAGACAGATAGAATCTTGATGAGAATAGTCCAAATTTGTAGAGAAATGTGCATTTCTATTGTGCAGAGTGCCAAAGTGTGTGAGTGTTGAGTGGGATGATACTATGAAGCAACAGTGTGAACCAGACAAATACGTCTTCAAAGTTCCATGCAAGTAATATATACTTGACTCAACTTTCTCCTACCTTAAACCTCAAATTCCAGCACCCAGTGCATTATATACACTATGATTTTTTGAAAGGAAAGTTATAGTAGAAAGAGACAAGAATTATGCATTTACAATTAAAATAATCTCACCTACTCCAATGAGAATGACTTGTATCAAAAAGTCCCCAAACAACAGATGCTGTCATGGATGCAGAGAGAGAGGAACTCTTATTCACTGTTGGTGGGACTGCAAACTAGTACAACCTGTATGGAAAATTGCATGGAGATACCTCTAAGAACTTAAAATATATCTAATATTGGATCCAGCAATGGCAATGCTAGGAATATGCCCAAAGGAAAAAAGGTCATTTTATAAAAAGGACACTTGCATTCAAATGTTCATTGCAGCACAGCTCACAGTCTATCTCAATGACACAGAAACCACCCAAGTGCCCACCAGTACACGAATGGAGTAATAAAATGTAGTATATGCATACCCTGGAGTTCTACTCAGCTATAAGAAAAAAAAAAAATGGTGGTCTAGTATCTTTGTTACAACCTGGATGGAAATGGAAACCATTTTTCTAAGTGAAACATCACAAGAATGTAGAAACAGACACAGGCACTCAACACCAAATTGGAACTAATCAATCAACACTTAAATGCACACAGATGGCAGTAATTCTCAGTGAAAATCAAGCTGGGGAGAGGGAGCAACAGGAGCTGGGTAAATTCATACCGATTGGGTATAGTGTGCACTATCTAGGTATAGGGCACACATATAATTGACGCAATCTGTACAAAAACAAAGTATGTAAACAAAATTTGTTCGTCCCTTAATCAGAATGTCTTTGCCCTACACCCTTTGGAATCCATGATGATGGCAAAAAAAAAAAAAAAAAAGTAAAGTTTGTTGTTCCCTAATTGCAATATGTTTGTATGGCTGTTCTTTTGTATGTATGGTAAAAGTTACAAAAGTAAGGTTATGTTTTGTAGGTCTTTCTTTTTTTTTTTTTTTAAGTCCATCTAATGTTGAGGAAGTTTACATCCTAAGTGGCTTTAGATGTCTAGAAATAAATGTGTTGTCCACATTTAGGATGATTTTTGAGGATAAAGGTAAGGTTAGTCTCTAGAAAATGTTTGACTAGTTCTGAATCATTTTATTTTGATTTATTTTATTTTTTTTCAAACATATGACTTTTATTTTGAGGAAGAATTTTTTTTTTAAATTGTCAGGGATTCATTGAGGATACAAGAAATGTCACACACTGAGATCCCAACCCCTGTCCCTCCTTCCCTTTCTCTGCTTTTCCTTTCCTCCACTCCCTCCCTCCTTCTCTCTCTCTTTGTTTTCCACTTTCTGTACCCTCCACCATGCCATTAATTGTCATTAATTGTCCTCAGATCATAATTGAATACATAGGATTCATGCTTCTCCATTCTTGAGATGCTTTACTAAGAATAATGTGTTCCACTTCCATCCAGGTTAATACAAATGCTGAAAGGTCTCCATTTTTTATTTTTTATTTTTTATTTATTTATTTTTTTTGGTTTTTGGCCGGGGCTAGGTTTGAACCTGCCACCTCCGGCATATGGGACCGGCGCCCTACTCCTGGAGCCACAGGCACCGCCCAAGGTCTCCATTTTTTAAATGGCTGAATAGTATTCCATGGTATACATGTACCACAGCTTGTTAATCCATTTCTGGGTTGGAGGGTATTTAGGCTATTTCAACATTTTGGCAATTGTGATGAACTGTCTAGTGCAAGTGTCCTTGTAATAAAAGGTTTTTTTTTTTTTTCTTCTCTATAGATGCCCAGTAATGGTATGGCAGTATCAAATGGGAGGTGTAGCTTGAGTTCTTTAAGGTTTCTCCATACTTCCTTCCAAAAAAAATTTTCAAACAAAAATTTCCAACAAAATTTGTTCATCCCCTAATATTCTGAAATTAAAAAAAAAAAGACCTATAAAACATAATCTTACTTTTTAAACTATTGCCACATATACAAAAAAGCAGCCATATAAATATATTGCAATTGAGGACAACTGAACCTTACTATTTTTATTAGTTTCAGAATAATCTAGTTTATTACTATTGATATATTAATTAGAACATTTTGGAAAATTTTCTGAGCAGAGGTTAAGCTATAAAATAAATAATAGTTGCAGGAAATAATTATTTCAGGAAGTCTGCAATTGGCTTAATAGACAATTAGTATCTCCATATATCACTACACGTCTATTTGTTACAACCTTAAAATTTTGTTTTGCAAAGTATTGATGTTTAAACTTCTAATTTGAAAATAAGCTTAGTATATGATAATTTCTGTAATAAACTATCAAATATATAAGAGCAGATGTAGTTAAGTTTGAATAGGCTTTCATTCATTTCCCAAGATATCTAAACATACATAAAAATGAATATAGTATGAATATGAATATAAATATAAAGAGCAGAAATTGATACAGGCACAGACACAAATCAGGTACAGCCTTAGCAGTGGTAATCATAATAGAATGTTGCAAATTTAAACAAAATGTTTTAAACCTCCATTTGTACCCAGTCACTATTTCATGCACTAGTTTCTTTTCCTGTATTTTGTTTTCATTGATAGACTCCTTTAGGTCACATTGCTAAATATATCCACCATACTGCCAGCTATAAATGGAAATGGAAGTTCCTAGAATTTCTACCATATTAGATAGGCAGTATTAAAGAACCCTGATGTATTTTTGAATAACTGAGTAAATTTTAAGGATTTTATGCATGTGGATTTATTTTTAAGAGCCGTTAAATTTGTTTTCTAGTGGTATTTTAGTTCTTATTTAGGTTGGAGATAACAGATTACTCAGATACCCTGCAATTACCTCAAATTTAAGATGATGGTATCCTTGCTACATGGAAGATATTTCCAATTATCTTTTGTATATTAGTTTCCAGTGATCTTGGACATATCATTTTTTAAATTTAAAACATAAATATGTAATCAATAAGCATATCAAAACTATTTCAATAGTTCACAAATGTGAAAAATAAAAGTAATAAATAAATAAATAAAACTATGGAAAATAAGAATACCCTTTTCCAGCCCATTTTCACACGCCAAAGGTAAATATTGTTAATAGTGTCTTGTTATTCTTCAAATTACATTTCCTACACTTTGAAATAATGGGATGAAATTTTATACCCTCTTTGGCACACTGAATTTGTTTCACATTAATATCAGAAATATTTTATCCCAGTAATTTGGTGACTTTTCTAAGAACCTGTATCACATTTTACAATGTAAAATAGGAAAAAAAGTATTATTTTGCAAGGTATATTGCATATTCAAAACCATAAGGATACTTTTTGTTGATTGCCATTCTCTATATTCCAATGCAGTATCTGAGAACACATTTGCTCTCTGGTTTTTAGTTTTCCATCACTTTCTTTTTTTTTTTTTTTTTTTTTTTTTTTTTTTTTTTTTTTTTTGTGGTTTTTGGCCGGGGCTGGGTTTGAACCCGCCACCTCCGGCATATGGGACCGGCACCCTACTCCTTGAGCCACAGGGGCCGCCCTTTCCATCACTTTCTACCACCAAATTTCTCCAGTCCAGCAATTCAAATAGTCTCTGTAGAAAAACACAGTGTCATTTCTTGATTTACAGAATCACTTATATATCTCCCAGGCTAGAGTGCTTTGGTGTCAGCCTATCTCACAGCGACCTCAAACTCCTGGATTCAAGTGATCCTCTCGTCCTAGCTTCCTGAGTAGCTGGGACTACAGGTGCCTGACGCAATACTTCACTAGTTTTTTTTCCTATTTTTAGTAGAGACTGGGTATAGCTCTTGGCTAGGCTGGTCTTGAATTTGTGAGCTTAAGGGATCCTCCCACCTCAGCCTCTCAGAGTGCTAGGATTACAGGCATGTGCCAACAGGCCCTGCTGGTTGCCCTTAATGTATAGATGACCTTTTGAATTGAGGCACTTCTTTAGGCCCTTTAACGTTTAATATTGGAAGCTAGAAGTCTCTCACAAAACTAAGTAAATGGTAATTTTTATTTTAGTACTTAAAGAAAACAATTCAGATGTTTTGGAAAATCACTGTGAAAGGCTATATTACATGATATAAAATGTTTACATACATATAGTCAAAGTATATGGCCAGATGCACTTGCTCACATTTATATTCTAAGCACTTTGGGAGGCTGAGGTAGGAAGACTATTTGAGTTCAGGAGTTCAAGACCAGCCTAAGCAAAAGTAAGACCCCTGTCTTTAGAAAAACTACATAAAAATTAGCTGTGCATGGTCAGGGGCACCTGTACTCCTAGCTACTGAGGAGGCTGAGGTAGGAGGATCACTTGAGACTGGGAATTTGAGGTTGCAGTGAGCTAATCATTGCCCCACTATACTCTAACTGGTGTAACAGAGCTAGACCCTATCTCAAAAAGATAAAAAAATAAAAATCCAGCAAGTATGTATACATCCAACAAATATGTATGCAAATTACTTGAAAATTAAATGATTTATTATTTTCCTAAAATATTTGTATCACATAAAAAATCCAGTTATTTAAGATTTAACTTTACAAATTCACAAATCAAATTTTGACTTCATTTGACATAGGGATGAAGAAATAAACTGATTCAAATTGCTTTCTTAAAAAATAGACACTAATAGTTCCAAACCAGCTATCACTGTTCTTTAGTTGCATGTTGTAGTTACATTTTCTATAAAAATAGGAAGCCTGGAATAGTGGTTAACAGTATAAATTTCAAATCATGTAAATCTATGTTTAATTTTCAACTTTAGCACTGAAGTGTTTGTATCTATAAATAAGAATTTAATTTCTGTCTAGTACGGTTGCTCTGACGACTCTTAAGAGATAACATGTAAGATAAAGGTTCTTACCACAGGAAGTACTGAATGTATGACAAATAATGTTTAAGTAGCTCAAATTTATTTTAGAATTGTTAAAGATGTTGCTATATTCATAGTAATGTAAATATTTGCCAATATAAATGATTTAATTCAATCCCTTTGTATTGTTACCTAGTTCTGCAGAGGTGCTAGAGGGCTTAGCATTCAGGACACATGTGCCTATGTGCAAATGAAAGATCTGTTCATCAGAGGAAATACTCCGTGAAAGTTATAATTCTTTTATTTCTCTGAATGCATTACAAAGGGAATAACATCTATTATTTGAAAATCAATTGTATATCACAGTATAATTCTTGGCATGCTACCATCAAATCATTATTTAAGCTAAAGAAAATTACAGATCAATTCAGCAGGGCCTCCTAAACCAAATGCCTTTTTGTAAATTGTATTGCATTTTATTTTTTAATAAAGTAATATTCCTCCTGTGCATATCTCATCACACATAGCAAGATGATATGTCTAGCTTTTCACAGATTTGGGAGCATGTAATGGTTTTAGTAATGCCTTGGTAATTATCTTAAGTAGTATTTGACTTCTATGAAATAAACAAACAATATTTTGTACTTAGAGCTCATTCTTAGGCATAAAACTTTAAATTGAAACCCTTAATGCAGCACTGGTTTACCACGTGTGATTATTCAAGTCAAAAAGCTCCGGTTCTATGTTTTCCAATGTGTAACTTAATAATATAAGCACTCATAACATCCTATTATTCATTTGTAAATAATTACCAGTTCACTTTCCTTAAGACCTCCCCTTTAAGTTGTTTTCCATTAGGAAAAAGGCTGTCACCCATTTTTCCTGAACAGAACATGTAATAATACACATCTGCAATATTATTTTAGATAGCTCAGCTATGATTAAGGCCTCATCATAAGCCATTTTCATTTGCAAATTATTTTGACATATAAGGTCTTTTCATGTTTAGACTAAGTTCTGGCTCACTAATCTTGCTATTTTATTTGAATGCTATTTTATTTCATTATAGTGGACTTATTTTCTTTTTCATGGTGTATCACTGATATACTGTAAGTCACTTGTGTTGAATATTCCTGGAAGTAAGTGGTCACTGTTGCTGGAATAACCCTTAGAAAGAATATTATCAACTGTTATAGAGGCACTCACAGTTTGTAAGGTAAAGGAATTATTAGGACTCAGTTACTGCTTGAAAGGAAGATGAAGCAGTTGCAGCTGGGGTTCCTATGGTCCCTGTTCCTCATGATCAGCTGGTGGAGTCAATAGCAGGAGGGGACCAGTGGCTGAACAGAAGAAGTGCTGAAGCAGGGCTTGGGCCTTTCAGAGGATTTGGGACAGATATGGAAATGATCACAAGAAACATTTGCGGATATCCTACAAACATTCAATTGTTTTTATGCAGGACAAATGACACTTTCACATTGATAGTAATAGACATGAACTCTCCTTGGGTAAAGGAAATTGTTAATTATCCATTACATACCATCAATGGCATATCTCAGAAACAGATTGCTTTCCTCTGGAGCATAGCTTTCATATGCAAGGATTTCTAGTTTTTTATCTTGGTAATATTCTGAGCTAACATTTCAATTCTTATAAACTAAAATTCTGCCAAGTGTAATCTGTTCAGTTCATTTTAGAAGGAATCTGTTTAATGTCTACAACATGGATTAAAGTATTATACATTTGAGACTTTGACTTCAAATGCTTCCCAATTTAGTGAAGTGAGAAACAGTCAAATGATAATTTCACTATAGTGCAGTAAGGAGCAGAACAGACCTGGAGAGAGTTTAGTTCAGCTTATGGAATCATGAAAGAGATCCCAGTGGGACTCTATGAGGTCCGTTAAGTGAGAACTGAATGAAGCATGAGAGTTAATAAGGTGAAGCTGGGACAATATCATTTTTTGTTTGTTTATTTGTTCTAGAAAGGATTTTGATTTTGAAATAGATTACAGTTATTCTGTAGGTCCATCTGTCTAGTAAAACCTGTTAAGCAGGCCATAATATAATTTTTCAAAAATTATATACAGTAGCAGCTCTTAAAGTTGACCATCTTATTATTTTTATTTTAATATTTATTCATATTGCTCTGGATGGTTAAAAAATATTAGTTTATTAATATCTTCAATTTATTTATCTGTAAAATATTTTTGCTTGTTTAACGTTTCCATTCTGTGTAACTAATTTCCACCAAACATTTTGCAAGATAAAATTTATGAATATTTGGCCACCTGTTAATTATGATGGATTTCCACCTTTGCTATTTTGCTGCCTTTCAATATATAATACATATACCTATACAATTAAATACAGAAATTCCATTTCATAACATACATGCCCAAGAGGGTATGAAAACATTCACTGCACCCATGAAACTTTCTGGAGAAAGTAGGGAAGGCTCCAAACAGGTCTAAAAATGGCCTGAGCAAAGAAAGGGTTAAAATAGCTCTGGTTTCTATATTTATTCAGGAGGTGGAGCTTGGTTGGTGGGGGCCAGTTCACTGATAGTGATTGGCATGGTTTGAACTTCCCACAAGTGCCAATGGGGAGGGGGTGGTGATTAAGCTTTTTCAACCTTTCCCCAAATGTGGAATAAGAAAAGTGGGCAGGGGGAAACTTAGAAGCTACCAGTGAACATATGTCAAAGATGGTGTCTTAGTCTTTATTACTATTGTGAATCTGTAAGTTGGATGAAATAATACCAAGTGAGGATGAAATTAACTTATTTTCTGTTTGAAAGATCTGATGGTACTGACATAAAACTGTCATCATTTAACTGTTTACAAGAATTTTCTTCTGCTAATGAAGGCAACACATTAAGTTACCCTTTTACCTTTTCTTCCCTGTACAAGAAAACTTGGAATTAAAATGAGCAAAATTAATCTTGAAGAGCAGCATTTTAATTTAAATGTCAAGCTATACTTCATAGAGTGATGTGTAAATGTACATCCTGTTTCGGAGTGTGTTCTATCATCATTTTCAAGAACAGTCTTCTCAAGTAGGTAACTGCTAAGTTTTGAAGTGGTGCTGATGCCTTTTTGGCAGATCTGTTCCTTCTCAATTATACTGACATGGTAGGTGATATCACAACTCCCACAGTAGTTGGCAAATGTCTACAAACATTTTGTGGAAATTATGCATTCATTATAAACTTCCTTAGAAGGGAAGCTCAATCATTTATTATGAATTAAGGATGAATTTTCTTTATTGTTTGTTTGTTGTTAAAGCTCATTAATTTTGAAAGGTTCTATTGAACACTGTAAACATATCTCTAATCAAAAAGTAAAAGAAAAAGTTACTAGATTTACAACATACAATAAATGCCTAATCATTTGTCAAGAGTGTTCGAGAAATTCCATCTGCTAATGGCACACTACTTAGATTATAATACTGTATATATTCTATGAATTTTTAATCCATAATTCTTACACTTTCCTCTCACTGTATAGTTTAGTGGCTTAGCACGTTGTACATCACAGACCCTGAGTAGGTACAACTGGCTGAGACTCAAAGTGGCCAGTGCAGGCAGCAACATGGTTGGAAGGGGTGATGTCCAAATGTCTTTCTTTTCTGTTACACAATGGAAGAGTAAGAGTTATTTTGGGCCACACATTAAAAACACAAAAACTAACAAAAGCAAATGAGCCAAAAAGAAAAAAACAAAAAACAAAAACTCCAACACCACAGATAAACAAAAACAGTCTTCATAAAATCAGCATGAAACCCACAGACCACAGGTTGGACACTCCAGTGAGGCTATAATGTGATCATAGTTTGTTTTTGATAAACACCTAGTACACTGTTCTTGAAAGACAGATATTAGTTCTCTTTATCTGGAAAGACTTGGACATGGTTTACTACATTTACTTCATCTAAAAGTACTAGTTGGGGGCAGAGCAAGATGTTGGACCAGAAAGATCATTCAGCTGAGCTTTCCTAGAAAGACTGGGCAATAAAAGAGAACCCTGCCATACCTGGCACAGGGATTGCAGTATCGCAGTTCAGCAAGAACAGCAAGGAGACAGGGAGCCAGATACAGCCTATGATCTGCAGTGGTGGAAACTGATGAATTAGGCAAGTGATCCGACCTGCCGGGAGTGGCTGCCCCCCCATGGAGGTCCAGGATGGGAGGAAGCCTTTCTGGAGTTTTCAGTTGTTGGGGGAAGCTGCACATTTAGTGGAAATCTTGGAAAACTGGGCAGACTTAAACAATATACAGGAAGAGATTTGAATACCAATTGGAGTGGATTTGTCATAGGTTTGGTGGCTGGCAAAGCAGCCCATAATGAAAAGCTCTCAGAGTCTGGGCTACCATTATGGAAAGTTGTTGAGAAGGTCTTAGCTGGAACCTAAAGCACATCTGTCTTATTTCTGCCTGCCAGGATCAGAACTCCACTCTTGGGACAGGCTGTGGGTGTTCCACACCCAACTGGAACTGGAGTCAGGGACACTGTGAGACCTGACCGTAAAGGATTCTTGTGACCTTTAAGATCCCAACTTGGCAGATTCTGAATACTGAGAAAATAATTAGGCAATCACCAAAGACAACTAAGTTAGAAATAGGACCATAGAAGTTTCTAGCTATGTACTCTGTCTCCTAAAACACCCACTGTACAACCTGGTGTCTGGGTGACATACTGCAGCATATTGTCATCAAGAGCAAGCACTCCTGTTCTTTGGGCCACAAGAAAAAGTTTGGCTTTGCTCAGGTAAGGCCACTTCAAAGACCTAAGCTCTGAAACAAGGTAATTTGAAGCAAAGAAGGAAGTGAGAAGGAAAAAGGAGGACAAGAAGGTGAACAAGAATAAAAATCATATGGGGAAGAACCAAGAGAAAAATTCAAGCAACATGAAAAATCCAAAACAAGGCAGTGCCTGTGGCTCAATGAGTAGGGTGCTGGCCCCATATACTGGAGGTGGCGGGTTCAAACCCAGCCCTGGCCAAAAAGAAAAATCCAAAGCAGAACAACTTCCAAAAGGGACCATGAGGCAACTATTACAGAAGACTCCACTTATAAAAAGTTAATGGATTTGAAAGAAAGGAAATGTGAAATATGGATGATAAAGACAATAAAATGAATGGATGAGAAAATGGAAAGATAGAACTAAAAGTCAGATAAGAGATATGTAGACTACATAAAAGATGCAGTGGAGCTAAGGAAATGAAAGAGACAATCAGGCTATATAAAGATGAGTGGAAAGCATCAAAAATAGGTTAGACCAGGGAGAATAAAGAACCTCAGGGCTAGTTCTTGCATAAAGTTTTTGAGTTAATCCAGGTAAAGAGGCAGAAAAGAAGACAGAGAAAGCAGAACAGGTGGTTAGAGAACATTGCATCCCATAGGGGTATTTGCGAAACTTGGTAAATGTAGAATGTAAATGTTTTGGCACAGTAACTGAGATAACGCCGGAAAGGCTATGTTAACCACTGTGATAAAAATGTGTCAAATGGTTTATGAAGTGAGTGTATGATGCCCCATAATCATATCATTGTATACAGTTATGATTTAATAAAAAAAATTAAAAAATAAAAAAATAAAAAAAAAAAGCCCTAATGGAGATGATCATAAATGAAAACTTCCCAAGTTTTGCCAAAGGCTCTGATACACTTCTTTCAGATGCATAGCAAACCCCCAGTCATGTCAACTCAGAGCTTCTCCAAGATACATTGTAATGAACCTGTCCATTCAAGATGAAAGAAAAAATTCTGCAAGCAGCCAAGACTAAGTGCCAATTGGACTACAGAGGCAGAGGCATTAGGTTAAAGCAGACTTTTCAACTGAAACTTTCTAAGCCAGAAGAGCATAGTCATCCACCTTCAACATTCTGGAAAAAAAAAAAAAAAAAAAGAAAGAAATTGAGCCCAGAATTTTGTGTACTACTAAACTAAGCTTAAAAATTGATGGACAAATCAAATCTGCAGATATACAAGCACTGAAGAATTTGCCACAACATGACCAGCTCTAAAGGAAATACTTATCATTTTTCTCAATAAATGTCAGTGGACTGAATTCACCACTTAAGAGGCCCAGGATCACTGATTGGATAAAACAAGCACAAGCCATCCTTATGCTGTCTCTAGGAGACACACCTAGCCATGAAGGACAAATCAAGACTCAGTGTTAAGGATAGAAAACAGTATTTATGCAAATGGAAATCAGAAGAAAGAAGAGATTGCAATTTTATTTTCAGATACAAGTGGATTTAAAGCAACTAAAGTTAAGAAAGACAAAGATAGACACATTATACTGGTCAAAGAAACAATACAACAATAAGACATTTTGATTATAAATATTTATACACCCATCTTAGATGCTCCCAGATTTATGAAACAGACCTTGATGGGTCTGAGCAATATGATATCCCATAATACCATCACAATTGGGGACATTAACACCAGACAGACCTTCTAAACAGAAACTAAACAAAGATAGAAAGGACTTAAAGATGATCCTAGAACAAGTGGGATTAATAGACATGTACAGAACATACCATCACAAACCTAAAGAATACACATTTTTCTCATCAGCTAAAGCAGTCCTAAGAGAGAAATTTATCACATTAGATGCTTACATTTGAAAAAAAGAAAGAGACTGCATCAAAAAACATGTGAGCCATCTTATGGAATTGGAAAAGAAGAACAATCTTATCCCAACCCAGCAGAAGAAAAATAATGAAAATTAAATCAGAGATTAATAAAATTGAAAACAGAAGAATAATTCAGAAAATTAGTGATAAAGAGTTTTTTTTTTTTAAATGACATAAATAGATAAACCTTTGGCCAGATTGAATAGAAACAGAAAAGAAAAATCTCTAATAACCTCAATCAGAAACGATAAAGGGGAAATAACAACAGATGACATGGAGAAACAAGGGACCACCTCTGAGTACTGTGAGAAAGTCTATGACCCCAAATTTAACAATGTGGAGGAAATGGATCAATACCTGGAGTTGCACCTTCTCCCTAGACATAACCAAGAAGAAATAGATCTCTTGAACACAACTGATATCAAGAACTGAGATTGAAGAAACAATTAAAAAATCTCCCAACAAAAAAATGCCCTTGTCTAGATGGCTTCACACCAGAATTCTATCGAACCTTCAAAGAAGAGCTTATACCCATACTGCAGAAATTATTCTAAAAAATTGAGAAGGAATCTTATGCAATATGGTGTATGAAGCAACTATCACCCTGATGCCAAAACAAGTAAAAGCTCCAACTAAAAAGGAGAATTTCAGACCAATTTCATTAACGAATATAGATGAAAAAATTCTCAATGAAATCCTTGCCAATAGATTACAGCTACACATTTAAAAAAGTCATTAATCATGATCAAGTAGGTTTCATCCCAGGGATGTAAGGCTGTTTTAACATATGCAAGTCCATAATTGTAATTCACCGCATCGACAGAAGCAAAAACAAAGACAATATGATCCTTTCAATAGATGCAGAAAAAGCATTTGATAAAATTCAGCATCCTTTTCTAAGTAGAACACTGAAGAATTTAGGCATAAGTGGCACATTTCTTAATCTGGTCAAAGCCATCTACGTCAACCCATAGCTAATCTTATACTGAAGGAAGTTAAACTGAATGCTTTTCTACTTAGAACTGGAACCAGACAAGAATGTCCTCTAACACCACTACTATTCTACATAGTGCTGGAACAGACAAAAGAAGGAAATAAAGGACATCCAAACAGGGGAAGAGGTGGTCAAACTCTCATTCTTTGCTGAGGATATGATCTTATACTTAGAGAATCCCAAAGACTCAACCACATGACTACTGGAAGTGATAAAAAAAAAAATACAGTAATGTCTCAGGATATAAAATCAATGTCCACAAGTCAGTAGCCTTTGTATACACCAATAACAGCCAAGATAAGCAGATAATAAAGGACACAATCCTCTTCAGAATAACTTAAAAAAGAAAAAAGAAAGAAAAAAAGAAAAGAAATACCTAGGAATATACATAACAGAAGAGGTGAAGGAGTTCTATGAAGAAAATTATGAAAGCATAAGAAAAAAATGTTGGAAGATATTAACAAATGGAAGAACTTACCATGCTCACAGCTGGGAAGAATTAACATTGTTAAAATGTCTATATTTTCCAAAGCAATCTACAGACTCAATGCAATCTCCAGTAAAATACCATCATCATAGTCTCAAGATTTGGAAAAAATAATTCTTCATTTTGTATGGAACCAGAGGAAACCTCATATAGCCAAAGTAATTCTTAGTAATAAAAACAAAGCTGGAGATATCACCCTACTACTATACTACAAGGCCATAGTGACCAAAACAGCATGGTATTGGCACAAAAACAAAGATATTGACTTTTGGAACCAAATGGAAAACCATGAGATGAAACTAACATCCTACAATCAACTTATCTTTGAAAAACCAAACAAGAACATACACTGTGGAAAAGAATAGCTATTCAATAAATGGTGTTGGGAAAACTGGACAACGACGTGTAAAAGACTGAAACTGGACCTGCACCTCTCACCACTTACAAAAATTGATTCAATATGGATAAAAGATTTAAATCTAAGGCATGAAATAATAAAAAAGTGTGTGCAAAACACGTGAGGACATAGATCTGGGGAAAGATGTTATGAAGAAGACTTCCACGTCAATTGCAACAACAAAAATAAACTAATGGGGCATAATTAAACTAATAAGCATCTGTACAGCTAAAGAAACAGCAATCAAAGCAAACAGACAACCTTCAGAATGGGAAAAGATATTTGTATGTTATGAATCAGACAAAAGCTTGATAACTAGGATTTATAGAGAACTCAAATAAATCAACAACAACAAAAAATCCAACAATCCCATGTATCAATGAACAGGAGACATAAAGAGACCTTGTCTAAAGAAGACAGATGAATGAAAACATTGAAAAAATGCTCATCCTTGTAATCATCAGAGAAATGCAAATTAAAACCACCATGAGATATCACCTAACCCCAGTGAGAGTCTGAAAGCCATAGATGCTGGCATGAATATGGAGAGAAGAGAACACTTTTACACTGCTGGTGGGGGTGAAAACTAATATTGGAAGGAAGTATGGAGAATCCATAAAGAACTCAAATTGGACTTCTCATTTGATCCTGCAATCCCATTACTAGGCATTTACCCAGAAAAAGAAAAATCCTTTTGTCATAAGGACATTTGCACTAGACTGTTTAGGGCAGCTCAATTTACAATTGCCAAAATGTGGAAGCAGCCTAAATGTCCAGCAACCCAGGAATGGATTAACAAGCTCTGGTATATGCATATCATGAAATACTATTCAGCCATTAAAAAAGATGGTGACTTGGGAGGTGGCTGTGGCCCAGTGAGTAGGGTGCTGGCCCCATATACCAAGGGTGGAGAGTTCAAACTTGACCCCTGCCAAACTACAACAACAAAAAAAATAGTCAGGCATCGTGGCGGGTGCCTGGAGTCCCAGCTACTCAGGAGGCTGAGGCAAGAGAATTGCTTAAGCGCAAGAGCTGGAGGTTGCTGTGAGCTGTAATTCCACAGTTCTCTACTGAGGACAACGAATTGAAACTCTGTCTCAAAAAAAAAAAAAAAAGATGTGACTTTATATCTTTTGTATTTACCTAGATTGAGGTAGAACACATTCTTCTTATTAAAGCATCACAAAAATGGACAGCAAGAATCCAATGTACTCAATTCTAATATGAAGGCAGTAGATGAACTAATATAAGGTTGGGGTAGGGGGATGAGGAAGTGGGGAGAGGGGATTACGGTATATGGCACACCTTTGGGGGTGGGACACAATTATAAGAGGGACTGTAACAAATGACATCAGTGTAACCTAATTCTTTGTACCCTCAATGAATCCTAAATAATAAAAGAAAATGGGGAAGAAAATAAAATCTCATGATAAAAACACCATAAAAGTACCAGTTAACATGAAGAAATATACACATGCTTGTCACATTCTGCTGGACAAAACTATAGTGGAAACCAGAAGTGACTTTTACCAAATCTACCCTGGTTATTTTAAGTCAACCATTAAGTTAATAATCATGAAAACTGAGAAATTCTGGGTTAACACTAAGCTGACTGACATGTTTGGATAACAGAGTAATCAGAGACTGTACCAAACCAAACCAAATGAAGGTTACTGCATTTATGAGAAATTTGAAACTATTGTCATAATGCCCAGTATTACTTTCCCCTATGTAACTTAAACTGCAAATATCAGAGCCTGTATTTTGATTCAGACATTTTGATGTCTTTTTTTTGCGGTTTTTGGCCAGGGCTGGGTCTGAACCCGCCACCTCCGGCATATGGGGCCGGTGCCCTACTCCTTTGAGCCACAGGTGCCACCTGTGGCTCAGTCAGTAAGGTGCCGGCCCCATATACCGAGGGTGGCGGGTTCAAACCCGGCCTCCGCCAAACTGCAACCAAAAAATAGCTGGGCGTTGTGGCGGGCGCCTGTAGTCTCAGCTACTGGGGAGGCTGGGGCAAGAGAATCGCTTAAGCCCAGGAGTTGGAGGTTGCTGTGAGCTGTGTGAGGCCATGGCACTCTACCGAGGGCCATAAAGTGAGACTCTGTCGCTACAAAAAAAAAAAAAAAAAACTCAGACATTTTGATGTCAAAGCTTGAGCTCTTCACCGCTACATTGAGCTCTTTATCGCCACATTGTGACAACAGCTAAAGACAAGCTAAACACACGCAGTGAGGTGACTTACCAGGAACTGAAAATGAATGTTAAGGAGCATTGAAACAGGACTCTGAAGAAGTAGGTACCTAGAAACGGGAAACTTCTTTAAAGAAATGATAAATACTGCAATTAATTTAAGATCCTTACTCATCAGTTTTAGGGACTTACAGCAGGAAGCCTATGTCTATATTCTTTTTTTTTCATACATTTAATTAAATAATTAATTAATTTAATGATTTCAACTGGCTTCAGGTTAAATTTTTCTAGACTCTGTGGGTAGGTAATGCAATCACTGAAATGCATGCAGTATTGTCGGATTTATGATATACTGAAGTAGACAAGCGCTGAACAACTGCTACAATTGTCTGAGAAATGTTTTGAGAAAATGCTCCCATCACTAAAAATGTGTAACCATGTTTGAGAGAGATTTTCATGCACTTGGGGAGCTAACCAGAATTACTAATGTAGAGAGATGGAGGAGAAAGTGTTAACGGACATCACTGAAGAGGTGGGTAGCAGGCTCAATTTCAGAGGTGTTCTTGACAGACTTGACTTTTGGATTCTAACCTTAAGGGGTTAGAACATTTACAAAAAGACCATAATCAGAAACACCCCTTAATAGCAGCTGAGTTTTTAAAATTCTAATTCAAATATGTTAGAAAATCTGTAGAAGTATGAAATTTTCAGATGTAGGAAAACTAAACACGAAGTCAACACACTAGTGAAAAATACGGTAAGGATTCCTTTCGGGTATTGGCAGAACTGAGAGCAAATAGTTGAAATGACTGGACTGCAGCCCAAACAAACTGCTCAAAATTTAAACCAGAGATAAAATGCGCCGTGGCATCTGTATTAATTGGATAGGTTACCACAAGCAGGATGGTACCACAAGCAGGATGGCTTAAGCAACAGGAATTTATCGTCACACAGTTCTGGAGGCTCGAAGTTCAAAACTGATTTGTTAGCAGGTTAGTTTCCTCATGAGGGCTAAGCAGGAGGTTTGTGGTCCAGATCACCCTCTGAGGCTTATTCAAGGTTTCTTACTGGATCTTTGTCTCCAGATTGACTTCCCTTTATGGGTATCTCTTCTCTTCACATGTCTTTGTAAATACATCAGTGATACAGGATTAGAGGTTCATCCTCCTCTATCCAGTATGACCCCATCATTACTTAGCTATTTCTTTCTCAAACTCTTGGGCCTCACCAATCCCCTTACCTCAGCTTCCTGTATAGCTGGGACTACAGGGGTGCTCCATGACTCCTGGCTAGGATTTTTCCATTTTTAGTGGAGACAGGGTCTCACTGTTGCTTATGCTGGTCTTGAACTCCTGAGCTCAAGCAATCTACCCACCTTGGCCTTCAGAATGTTGGATTATAGTCATGAACCGCCATGCCCGGCCTACTTAACTGATTCTTTCTACAATGAACTTATTTTCAGGTAAGATCACAACCTGAGGTACGGCAGATTAGGTCTCCAACATACGAATTTTGGAGAAAATTCAACCCATAACATCGTCTACCCAGAAGAATGTGACTATTGCATAATTAATTGTAGGCACTGAATATTCTGAGCTATAAGGCTATGAAAATTATTTAAAAGTGGAGTGTGAGCCTGCTCAGGAGACTTTACATTTTATTTAATAAACAGTGACTGTGCATGTATGTCTGCATCCGTGTGTGTGTGTGCATGTGTGTGCGTGTGCATAAGACTGTGCACATGAGCTTAAGGAAGGGTCAATGTGATCACTATTTGGTAGTTTTCTAAATAAAAAAGCAAAGAAAATATTTGGCCCTCACATTATTGGATTTCCTAATTATCAGAAATATAAACTCCACCCACAGAAAATAATTTGCTCAGTTTTTCCCAGAAAATTGCCTTTGTATGGCATCTATTTGCCCTTTGTGGTAGCAAGGAAATCAAGAGCAGTAGAGAGAAGAGATGGTTTGAAGAAGGGCGGGGACAATTTGTGGGTATTGGGTAGGTCATCTGCGTCCACATGCAGCTAAGATTCCGTGACTGTGGGTAGCTACCCCTCTTTCAGAACATGATACTAGGCAGAAAAAAATTGAACTGCCTCCATAGAATTTTGTCACTCCCAACAGTGGTTATATTAGCTATATTCTTGTCCTCAAGGCTACCTGACTTGGAAAATTTCTCAGAGTTTGTACAATGTGCAATTTACCTAATTACAATGGAAGAAGCTTTGGTACTTTGCTCATCACCACTTCAATTAAACATCATTCTTTTTTGTTTTTTGGTCCTGTAGGTACAAAACTGAACATTTCAATGAAGGGGGAAAAAATGCCATTCCCAGAAGCTCTGGCTCCCACAGTCACCAAACTCTGATCAATAAACTATCACCTGATACGTTTAATTCAAGCGTTTATGGTTAGCTAGTAATCTGTGTCAATTTTCTACTATACAGAAGCATGAATGAATGTTGTCAGGTAAAACTGGTTGAACCATACAGTGTAGAAAAGCAAGAGTTAAAAGCAGCAGGAGGAAGTAATATAATGAATCAATCATATTAACAGGAGTTTAAAATAACTACCTTTTATACTTTTTGTTCCATTAAACAAAAGCTGCTGCTTAGCTATCTAAAGTGAATTAGATTCATTTGCATTTATCTCCTTTTTAATACATTAAAATTTACTATGTTAAGAATAAGTCTTTTCAAAAATTAAATAGATCACAGGTGTTCAAAAGATTAGGCTGTTCCCTAAATTGTTTTTATTAAAGTTTCTCTAGATTTAAGAATATAAAGATGCAAGTTGGGCTGTTTGGGAGAGTAAACAAGACCACACTCCACAGTGGGCTATACCACTTAGTATAGTTCACTACTATTTTGTGGCCTACATTATTAAAAAAAAAAAAAAAAAAGAATGTAAAGATGAAGCCAGGAGCTTTACCTAATTCCTCAACTTATAAGCTAAATGTAACTTGGTAATTTGGGGAGGTAAGCAACCATTATTGATTTTGATATTTACCATTTTGTTTCAATATTTATTTCATGTCTAATGAGGTACTATGGCTGATGAAAAGAACTTCTATTTGTTTAGGCAGTCTTCAAAACTGTATTTATTTCACTATTACCTAATCATAGCACAGACAAATGAATTTTGTGTATATTTGCTGTTTGTGTCAATACATACTGCTTATGTAGTGAGTTAAGTACCTCCATGAATATCTGATTTGCCCCAAGATTGATCGCTAATTCTTCTATGACAAAATACAATTCTGAACACCTAGTAGATATGCAATAAAAAATGATTTATTGTGACACTGCATTTTGTAATTTTAAGGTTACATATTTTAAATAATTAACAGAATTATTTCTACAGGCAAGTCCCACAATTTAGTAAAGTAATGAATAAGCAGTTCTATGAATATTGCTTATATAATATGCAACCAGTTTAGAATACAGGAATGTACTATATGTGCAACTATTTTATTAAATTTTTGTTAAAATGTTCATTCATACATATATAATCATTGTTTATAATCTTATGAGAACAATTAAAAGACATTTACTAGCCTGATATGAAATAGATGTTTTTAGATATGTACAGATTAATTTAAGAATAGTGAATCTATTATCTTTGTAATCTTGTGTCATCAATGAAATGATCAAGATGATTGAGCTAAATTTGTGATCTGGTAAATGACAATAGATGTATTTGTTTTGTAATCAGTTATAATCTCTGGCAACCTTTGATTTCTTTGCTAAATCTCTATGACAATTAGCATACTATGCAATAAGGCCTACACCCTGAACACTATGGTACACCTATCTCTTATGTCACAATGTCAATTTTTCGTAATAAAATATGGAAGTTTTTTCTTACCTGGATTTTCATACTTTGAAATGCTAAGAAAATCCATGTTTATTAAACTAAAGAGAAAGCAAGTTAAAAGTCTCACCTATATGCTTCTAACTATGGGTTATTTCTAATATGTGTATTCAATCATATCATTATTAAAAACAAACATATATTGAGTTGCTAACACATGTCAGACACTTTACAAATAGTTACAAATACAACCTCATTTATAATTATACTTCCTAGAGAAGACTGTGCAATTATCATCCCCTTCTTACAAGTGAGAGAAGTAAGTACATGCTTTATTGCATTTCTCCCCTGTGATCCCGCTTTCTCCACTCCTGCTTCTTGGAAACACTTCCCAGATAAACTGTGTGCATCCAAGTCCTCATTCAGGCTTCACTTTTAAGGAAATCCTAACTAAAATATATTGCATAAAGCAGTCCATCATATTTGAAGAACAAAGTTACTCTGCCATCTCACCTGTTAGAAATGACATTGAAAGTAGCTTGATGTATACTCTTCTGGTACTTTCCCTGTCCTTAGAGATTCCTGCCCAACATATATACACATAATATCTAGGAAGATTTTGTTCTTTTACCACAAGAAATGAGAGCATACTAACATATATAGCTGAGTTTAATTTATTTATTTGGCATCTCATTAATATTGATCTAGATAAACATAGTTTTTACCAATTTTTAATTTATCTGTGACACTCCATGATATAAAGATAACTTGATTTATAAAACATTCATGATTGACAATTATGCTGGATGTTGTTGCTAGTTTTATTTTCTTTTTACTTACAGAAAATACTATATTAAACATGGGTATTGTGTTTTATTCTGTTTTTATTTAGGATGTTTCCCAGAATAGATGTTTCCTACTTTCCCAAAATGCCCTTCACAGAGTGGGAAATAATTTCACAGAGATGCACACACACACACACACACACACACATGTTAGCATTTCAGAAGGTGAGTACCCTTTGATGGTTTAATAATAAAAACGATAGATTGTATAATTTTGTTTGACTTTATAATTTGTATGTTACTAATGAAGCTGAGAAAAATCGCATATGGTTCTTAGCCCAGCAGACTTACTCTAGTAGGATTTAATTGTTCATATCCTTTGTCATTTACTTTATAGTTCTATATCTTTGTATTTCCAGGTTATAGGAAGTCTTTGTATGTGAGCTGTATCACTCCTAGTCTTTGCCAATGTTTGCTCTCCAGTTCTCCAAATCTCATCTCTTGGGGGTTCCTCATCCACACGCCTGGCACCTAACTGTCATAAATACAACTTCACTCATGCCATCAATACAACTGTTAAAAATCCATTAAAGCAGCAAAGACCTTTTTTTTTTTTTCTGATTATATGACTGAACACTTTATATTGTTCAATATGGTCATTAGAAAACAAACAGGGATTGGGTTTTATTACAAAAAATTGTAATGCAACTTAAACCAAGAAATGACTTGATTTTATGAGCACTTATAAAATTCAGTGTAACAACAGCACTGAGAAATTTTTGAGAGAATGTAGGAGTATATTTAGGTGAAAAAAACAGAGCACAGGATGTGTGTTGCAAATGTCACAGTACATGGGAAAATGAGAAATTGTAGCTCAAGGTAACTTTACTTGCAAAATATTTCTGACAAATGTTTAGAAAATATTTACAAAATATTCTTTACTTGTTGGCTAGCTCTTTGTAAAATTTTGTAATGAATACAGTAAAACCTCTGTAAATTGACCACCCAAGAGACTGTAACAAATTGGCCAACACATGGAGGTGGTCAACTTAAGGAACTAGCCTACTGTACTGATATGTACATGTAGTACATGTTAAGTCTATGAAAATTGGGTCAACATAAGGAGGTGCTCAGTGTAGGGAGGTGGTCAACTATGGAATTTCTACTGTATTTTGTAAATAAAGGTAGATTTAGCTACAGTTTCCCATTTTCCTGATTTAATGATGACATTTTGGATGCCCTATATATTTAGAAGTCAGGTACGCGTAAATTTGGAGAAATTTTAGATATAAGAGCAGTGAATCTTTGAAACCAGCCTGGGCAAAGTGAGACCTCATCTCTAAAAAGAGGCAGGTGTCATGATTGACACCTACAGTCCCAGATACCTGGGAAGCTCAGGCAGAGGACTGCTTGAGCCCAAGAGTAGGAGGTTGCTGTGAGCTATGACACATGGCACTCTACCCAGGGTCACAAAGTGAGACTCTGTCTCAAAAAAGAAGGACTCCCTACTTGTATTTGAATCCATGTATGAGCTGAAATTTAATTCAATAAAAAGGAAAAGGAAAATAGCAAGGCCAGAGGAGAATAACAAGAAGAAGAGAAAAAAGAAAAACCACAGTTAAACTCCTCAGACTGGATGTCAGCCAGTGTACTAGTGTATTGATTTTCATTATAACAGCTCTCATAACAAGTATAATTATGGTTTCCATTCCAGAGATGTGAAAACTGAATTGGACAGGTTGTAAAACTTACAGAAAGATGCATACCTAGTAGATGGTTTATTAGAGTCTTAGACAAGCTAGTAGGGCCCGATGCTAGACTCCTTTCTCCCTTAACAACAACAAACAGTGACTTGGGACATGTAGAGATGATGGTGCCACAGTAACTAACAAGTAATATTTCAACCAGGTGATTAAATTTGTCCTGAGCTTCCAGTTATCAATTGATAATATAAATTAATAAACTATATTAAATGATACCTATTAAAATTGTGGATGAAGAAGCTATGACAGGATGGGTGCCTGTAGCTCAGTGGCTAGGGCGCCAGCCACATACACCAGAGCTGGGAGGTTTGAATCCAGCCCAGGCCAACAACAATGACACCACCACCAAAAAAAAAAAAAGAAAGAAAGAAAGAAAAAAATAGCTGAGCTTTCTAGCAAGTGCCTGTAGTCTCAGCTACTTGGAAGGCTGAGGAAAGAGAATCGCTTAAGTCCAAGAGCTTGAGGTTGCTGTGAACTATGATGCCACAGCACTCTACCAAAGGAGACTCTGTCTCAAAAAAAAAAAAAAAAGACATGACATATATCACACATGGGAAGTCCTTGATCCCTGGATTAGATCTGCTTTTCATCTAATTTTTTTAAGTGAAAATCATTGTCCCTCAAAATAAGTTGTTAAATTTATTTAGCTGAAAAAATATATTTATGTATACATATATGTGTGTGTGTG
This sequence comes from Nycticebus coucang, assembly GCF_027406575.1. Taxonomy (NCBI): domain Eukaryota; kingdom Metazoa; phylum Chordata; class Mammalia; order Primates; family Lorisidae; genus Nycticebus; species Nycticebus coucang. Next base: position 60,513,075 of record NC_069780.1, on the reverse strand, counting down.
TGTATGTGTGTTCATGTGTGGTGTATATAATGAGTGAAATAATAAAATGTATGATTGTTTGGCATTAAAAGAAAATCAAGCCTCAGTGGGCTTGTATTTCCATCCAGCAATAAGTGTAAGGAGCTGGGTACTCCATGTTCCTCTGGAAAAACTAGGTACTTTGATATTTTTGAGAACTTCCCTACATTCTAGGTATATACGATAGAACCAAGTATAAAAATAAATAAAACTATGAAACTTGAAAATATTAATTTCATCCAAGAAACATGTTTCAATAATAAGAGAGCAATTGATTGTGTTAATTTCACTCTTCTTACAATTAAAAAATTGCCCACTAAAATGTTTATTCATGCAACAAAGATGTGTCAAAAGAGACTTCAAGGACAGAGTTAAATATACTATGAACCAAATTTCTGATAGGGACTATGGTCTAGCAAATAAGATAGATGGTAAAAAATAATTGTATAATTGGTTAGAAATAATAAGTTTTATGCCATGAGACAGAAGTAACCCAGAGTGACATGTCCAGTGCTTTAGAGTAGCTACATTTCCTAGAATGGTCATGATTTTATTAATTTTAATATGTTTGATGTTCTTAATTTCTGCTTCATTAATATTACAAAATTATAAACTATATCTAAAAGCGTATATAAAGTGCCTCATAAGTAGAATTTTTTAAGACTCTCAAATTCTTTGAAAAAGTTAATATGTCCATGGTATGCTGACTTTATCTGCAAAAAAACAGAATGCTTCAAAATCCCTAGATATCCCTGCAGCTGTTTCTAGCTTCTGTTTTATTTACACTGATTTATCTAGCATGGCATATAATTAGTTGTTTGGGTTATTGAATAAAGCCTGACTGTACTTGATTATGATTCAGAACACGTTATTTACATTGTCATTATGAAGGCAATTCTGGGTCAAGGTACATTTCAACTCTTTTTTACTGAGCACAACATGTAGAAAAGTGTGTCTATACACTTCTCTAAAACACTGTGTATTATGTGTCGTGTGTGCTTAATGAAAGCACTAGTTATTTTAATTAAAAATAAATGTGCTTACAGAGTTATCCTAATATGTCCACATCTATATAACAATGTCAGCCTAAAGAATTGTTTTATAGCCTTTAAGACTAACTCAATGTCCACGTTTATGGGAATTTTCCTCATGAATTTAGTTAAAAAAATTAATTTGCGGGTGGCGCCTGTGGCTCAAGGAGTAGGGCGCCGGTCCCATATGCCGGAGATGGCTGGTTCAAACCCAGCCCCGGCCAAAAAAAAAAAAAAAAAAATTAATTTGCATTTACAATGTTGGTGGAACATCTGAAGCCAGACAGTATGGCTGCCAAGGATTCACTCTCCTCAGGACTGGGGTTGTGAAATATACCATCATTCAAGGTGGTGTAATATCTCACATGAAATCTAAGATGGTCACTTGGATTTTCCCTCTCCTCTTTCTAGATTGTTCACTAAAGCCTGAAATTACTGCTATTTGTATTTGTTTCTTTCAGTCTCTAATAAAATACCTCAAATTCCAAAGTCATCAAAGCATATCTTCTTTTAAGAGTAGGAGTGACACATATGATGATATGCTGGCAACAAATGTTGAAGGAAAAGCTTTAATTACAGCTAACTCAGAAACTGAACTTCAGTAGACCAGTTTATAAAGGTTGTAAATACGAGGCCATTCTTTGCCTTATTATTTTCTTTCCAGATTTTCACTAAAAAGCCACAGTATAATTTTGGAGTCATAAAGGTCTTTCAGTTATATACTGCAACCTGCTTTCATTTGAGCAAGAGATCTACATAGTACACACACTAAGCATTCCCCATTTGCTCATGCCAAATACATGATGACAGAAATGCAGAGATTAATTACTTTAATGCTAGCCTAACTCAGCTATTCTAAAGGTCAGATGAAAAGGAAATGAGAAGGAAGGGAAAACTCTATGGATGACCTTAACTACTGCAAACTACTGCAATAAATTAGTTAAGATCTATACATAACTTATTTTTTTAAAAAACTATGCTGTTAGAGTGTTGGTTTATTGGACTAATTTGTGCACTTTGGAATGAGACCAGTTCCCACAGGCAATTTGATTTAGCAAATCAAATGAAAGGGGCAGCACAAGTTTTGACTTAAGAAACTCTGACACTGAAATCTGTAATATACTATTCTTTAGAAATTTTGTTGGAATCCCTTGGGTATGACAAAGAGGTTGATCTACAAAGAGGTATATCTGATAAGTGCAAGATTAGGTATTTTATATCTAAATGATTTATAAATGAATTTATAGTTAAAGAAAACAGTTGATAGCTTAAGAATAAAAAACTGTAAGTGACTAATTTTTCTGCTCTTAGAATGCTGTTATCAGCCAAGAGTTACCTTTGTTCATCAAACTTATAAGACGGACCTTTCATTCCTTACAGATTTCTAAATTGATATTGACAGTGTTAGCATCTTTGTTGGAAGCAAATGCATTCATAAATTAGTGAAAATCAGTATAAGAAATTTTCTAACTTGGTGTGATATGTATTAAGGTGGAATGTAAGAGCTATGTGAAGAGTTTAGTTCATAAATTGACACTTGATCAAGTTACTCCCACAAATTCCCACAATTTAGGATGTATCCAAAATTAATTATTCTATCGAAATTTTACCTGCGATACAAAATGTCTGCATTAGTAGGGACAATGTCACGTTGCCTGCTGAGGAGCAGGTAAACATTTCTAATACTTCAGACTCGAGGTCACAGCTATGGGTAGCACCACCTCCACGATTAAATCCTTAGAAATTCGATAACTGGAGGTAATAGCCATTGATAAGGAAAGCAATGGAAAGACAGGGGCTCCTGCCTTTGGTCAAAATTATTCACAGGCATCAAGAAAAACTGAGATTCCAAGAATAGGGAAATTATGCCTTGGAAAGTTCCCAAGATTCATTATTCTGTACTGGAGACAACAGTACAGACTCCTTTCCTTTAACTTTATATTGACCTTCATACAAATTGGTATCTCTGAAGTGCAATCTATGTTTAACTTAATTCATGCACTAACAGACCAAGTGTCCACATGAATGTAAACAAGTTAGGGAATGACTATGGGCTAGGTTTGCAAATTTATGTCATCTAAAAAAAAAAGAAAGAAAAGAAAAAAGAAAGAAAGAAACACACAATACTTTGAGTGCTGTAGCTATTAGCTATAAGCAAATTAGGAAGTGATCTACAAGACCTGAAGTTTCTCTTTTCTTTCTCTTTTCTTTTTTCCCAAAGCAAACCTTCTATAGCCTGTTGCCCACAGAAAACTTCAAGACAAAGCATGTGCTGTCAAGACTGATTGACAGTTTGTAATAATTAACATCAGGAACAATAAGCTGCTTTCCTCACTCCTACTCACTCAGCCATGTATTCCAAGTCATTGAAACAGTTTGAGAGATAATGGCTAAAGAACTTGCAGGTGTTACACACAGGCGGTGAACACCGCAGTCATTATACCACTCTAATTCCAAACGAAACAATCTTCCAAACAGTTGCAGAGGAACTTAATGGTGACTCACTTTGAGGAGGAAGGTTCTTAAGTGTATCCTTAAGCAATAAACCTTTGAAGGCAAGATTAGTAGAGGATTTTTGGCCTCATAGTTATAACCTTTATATGCGATTCTACCTGAAATTTGGCTTCTGCAAGCTATATCTCGGATTCCTTCAAACACCTATGTGGCTGAGATTTGCTGCAAGGGTGCCATTGCCATTTTCAGAAGAAGAATTATGCCAGCTGCTTTGGAATTGATAGGGTTTTTATTTGAGACAGAGAGAAGTGTAGGAAATGACTGAGAGAGACCAAGTGTACAATCTGGTTTAGAAGTTATGCTTTTCATGTCACATAGATGGGACTTTCTTTCCCAGGCTTGTCTTTTTTAATTCCTCCATGATATGGCAGCAATACTGAATTCTGATGAAACAACACCTGTTCCAACCCCAGGGCACAAGTTTGGGCAGTAATCCTTTTGGATACTGATTCATTCAAGTCTGCTAAATAATTCGTAAGTCAACTTTCCTAGTTGATTTCCATTCCTACAGGCAATGCTAACTCTTCTCTAATCAATAAAAAATAGAACTAATTTTATAATGTAATTCAATAATATGTTTTCTAACAAATGAGATCCTGTATTATTCCAAATTTTAAAATACAATTCTGTTTTGAAATTGTAATAAATAATGTTAAATTATTTCATTATATGATACAAAGTATTATTTTATTTTAAACATGGAAAAAGGAAAAACATGATCTATAATTCTTCAGAAATCTAGCATTCTGTTTTTATGACAATGCTTACAATATTTTTATTGTATACCTACTTCATCATGTTTTATGTAATAACTACGAAAATTGAAACTATACATGATAACATATAACTATAGAATCCCTATGAAATGTGAAATGTTTAGTGCATCTCAAAACCCTTGGCACAAGTGTTTCTGGTAATAAATGTATTTTATAAACTATACAATTACATAATTATAAAATTAAAATAATTAGGAAATATGCATATACTGATACATAAAATTTAGCATACGCATATGTGTATAGTATCTAATAATAAAGCATTTTGCAGTTTTTGGCAGAGGCTAGGTTTGAACCCGCCACCTCTAGCATATGGGGCCAGCGCCCTACCCCTTTGAGCCACAGGCACCGCCCTAAGCATTTTGGAAAGCATATTTTAATTTGTATAATATGTGTCATATTTCAAACCATAATATTAGATTTTAAATGATTCCTTAAGTCCCAAACAAAGGCAGAGATGTAGGTAGAAATACAGACTGTAGTAGTGAGTTACAGATCATTAGAGAAAAAATTACATTTAAAATTTTAGACAACCATAATTTTTAAAGAATGGGTATAGAGCGAATTTTATTTAAATGCAACTATTCTAGTTTAAATTTTCTACAATCAAATATAAAACATTTAGAAAAGAGATAAAGATAAAGTACATACATATATGGGAAAGAGAAGAAATTAATATGCTGTAAATATTTAATTAAAAACTAAAGAAAACTTTAATCATGTATAAATTTTGAATTTAATTCTCTAAACTATATTACTTATATTTTAACATTTTGTAATATACAGTTTTAATTTTTTTGTTTAAGAATAGTGTGGGGTACGACGGTTTTGGTTACATGAATGTCTTTTGTACAGTTTGCATCAAAGTTGTAAGTTTGCATTGTACCGATTGGGTCAGAATTTACCTCTTCCCTTAACTCCCCTCCCATATGCTTGATTTCCATTGAGTTATATTTCCATCTGTGTACCTGAATGTTAATCAATTAGTTCCAATTTAATAGTAAGTAGTCTCCTTTTACTATCTTTGGTTTTCTTGATATAAAATCATACTGACATCATCATAGTTGGACCTCTCTCCCCATTTGAATATCCTTGATTTCATCCTCTCGTCTGATTGTTCTAACTAGGAATTTCTCAGGTAAGAAAATTCTGAAGGAACTTGTCAAGACCCAACTTGCCAACAAGGAGTAGTCAGATATGCATTGTAGAATGAACAGCACAGTGTACCCACCTGTGTAAAATCACCCAAAAAGTAAAGGTCAGAGTCCAGGTACCTAAATGGCTCAAGAAGTAAGACAAAACTATAAAGTCTCTCAACAGAATGAACAAAAACCCACCCACCTATCAATTCTTTCAATAAATGTGAATGGCTTAAATTTTGGTCTCAAGAGACATACACTGCCTGAATGAATAAGAAAATACAAGCCAATTATCTCCTGTCTCCAGAAAATTCATCTAACTGTTAAGGACACATTCAGATTCAAGGTGAAGATATGAAAAACAATATTCCATGGAAATGGAAAACAAATGAGAGTGAGTGTAGCCATTCTCAAATTAGATAAGATAGATGTTAAATTAACAAAATAAAAACAAAGATGGTTATTTTATTATATTAATATAATGGTAAAAGGAACAATTTAAGAAGAAGACAATCCTAAATATTTATGCACCTAACACAGACGTGCCCAGATTCATATAGCAAACCATACTAGATCTAAACAAATTGACAAACAGCAGCATCACATCAGCTAGGGATTTCAACATCTCACTAAAAAAACTGGACAGATCCTCCAAGCAGCAAATTAACAGAGAAATAATGACCTTAAATGAGACTCGAGAGCAAATGGGTCAGAGATATTTACAAAACATTTCATGCCCAAAGTACTGAGTATACATTCTTCTCACCAGAACAAGAAACATTCTCAAAGATTCATCATATCTTAAGCTACAAAACATGTCTAAACAAAGTAAAAAAAAAAAAATAGAAATTATACTTTGTGTCTTCTCTGACCACAGTAGAATAAAACTGAAATCAATCCCAAGAGAACCACTACTCTATTCAAAATCATGGAAACCTACTACTGAAAAAGTATTGTGTCAAGGAGAAAACTAAGATGGAAATTAAAAAATTCTTTCATTGAAATGACAATGTAGATACAAGTTATCAAAATTTATGGAATTCAGCAAAAGCAGTACTGAGAAGAAAATCCATAGCCTTAAATGTCTACATCAAAAAGACAGATAGACTCAAAATCAACAATTAAATGAATCATCTGAAGGAATTAATAAAGGGAGAGCAAACCAATCCTGAATCCAACAGAAGAAAATAATTCAGAACAGAAATAGATGAAACTATAACAAAATAATCATGCAGAAGGTTAATGAAACAAAAATTTACTTCTTTAAAAGATAAAATCAACAGACCTCTCACTAGATTAACCAGTAACAGAAAATAAAGGACCCTATTAAGCTCAATCAGAAATAAAAAAGAAGATATTACAACTGGGGTCCTAGAAATCCAAAATATCATCTCTGAACACTACAAACATTTTTATACAAATAAACTTGGAAATATAGAGAAAACAGATAAATTTATAGAAATACACCCTTCCTAGGCTTAATCAAGAAAAACAGAACTCCTGAGCAGACTCGTATCAAGTAACAAAGTTGAAGCAGCATTAACAAAAAAATCTTTCAACCAAAAATAATCTCAGATCAGATAGTTTCACGGTCAATTTTTACTTGACCAATATATAAGACCTGATACCTAAACTGCAGAAATTATTTTATAAAATTGAGAGGGAAGGAATCCTCTCCAGTTCATTCTACAAAGCTAGTATCACCTTCATACCAAAGCCAGGAAAGGACATAGCAAAAAAGAAAACTATAGACTAATATTCCTTATGACATTATAGCATAAATTCTTAAACAGATCCTTACAAACTGACTTTAGGGGCACATCAAAAGTAATCCACCACTGTGAAAATTTAATAACAAAAAAGAACATCCAATCTAAATATGAATTAGGCATTTTGAGCAATTTACCTAAAATTATGATTACCTAATATTAGATGTCATTTTTTTCATACTTGTTCTCAAACTTACCTAATAGTGTATTTAAAAAAATTAAACTTTGTGCTCACTTCGGCAGCACATATACTAAAATTGGAACGATACAGAGAAGATTAGCATGGCCCCTGCGCAAGGATGACATGCAAATTTGTGAAGCGTTCCATATTAAAAAAAAAAAAATTAAACTTTATGAAAATTATCTTAATGGTTTAATATTGCCATCATTATGTTTTTACTAATATTATTTCAAAAATGAGAATTGATTTTTAAAGAAGAGATGTACATATACATAGCAATTAAACTTTTCCGACTATTCATATCATAACAAGTATATATTTTTCTCTCAGTGATGATCCCATGTGAAAAAATCATTAGCACAACAAACCAAATTACTATTTTTAAATATATTTTAAAAAGTATATTCATTTTTTATTATTGTTACCATTGACATTGGAAGCTCTTTTATTTTTAAATTAAGCTATTTGGAAAAAATACCTGGAGACTGTAAGCAATTTCTTTGATCACATTAAATAGTCATACAATGTGTAAGTTAATAGGTCATTTACTTGCAGGAGCAATGTTTTTCACTTTCAGGTCTTGTATATTTTGTCTGATAATACACAGTAACTTAGCTTTTTCATTTTGAATGTGACTTATAAAATGCCTGTCTTAAAAACTGAACTCTTAATACAACAGTCTTTGGAGGTAGGGCCGCTTGGAAGTAGTTAGATCATGATGGTTCAAGCCTCCTGAAAGGATTGATGCCAATTACAAAAGGCTTGAAACTGCAAGTTTAACCTCTTTCTCACTTTCGTCTTATGCCCTTTTACCTTATGCTGTGAGAATGAGGTAGCAAAAGACCTTCCATGAAGATGTGGACACCATGCTCTTGGACTTCCCAGCCACCAGAACCACAAGCCAAATAAATTTATCTGCTTTATAAATTATCCATCTTGTATTATTCTGTTATGGCAATGCAAAATACATTAAGGCAACATTGTTTGCTTCAGAAAAAAAAAATTAGCTCATTCTTTCTAGGATAAAAGAAATAATGTCCTCATTTCAATGCTGGACATCATTATTTGAGGTAAAAATATTTTCTCTGAGTTAAATTCCATCATAACCCAAGGCTCCTACATGCCAGCACATACATCATTTTTCCTGCACCATGAAACCTAAATATATTACATATAACATAATTAAATGTTTAATAAAATATAATGTAAAATCATGTATTTTTGTTTTACTAAACAATAAAAAATACATAAATTTAAAACTGCCAATGCTGTATGTTTTATTTGAAAGAATTTATTTTATATCAACACTTGACAATAGTAATGCCACTTACCTTTTGATCAACAGTATCTGTTCTTATTTTTCGTTCATTTAAGTGAACACCTTCTTCAGTGTTTTGGAGGCCTACAGCCACTTGCAGATATTCTCAGAGGGCTCAAACTATAACAGTAGATTTCTGTTTCACTTTGATATTTTACTTTATGGCAGCTATAAAAAATAACCTAAGGTGGTTGTCTTCCGTGATAAGGGAATATTAATTCCCAGGAACAGATGTGAATTTCTCAGTTTCTCTGCCAGGTACAACTTGAAAACAAGGTTGCTATTTTTTTTTTCCCCACAATTTTATTTTTGTTCTTTTGACTCAACTTGTCTACATAACTAGAAATAGTAGACACTTTTGATAAAAAATTTGATTAAAACCATTTAGAAGGTGCTTTCATATACTTGTTTTGTTTGCTTTGCTTGTTTACTATTATGTAAATAAGTATCACTTTCATTTAAAATATGATGTAGTAGAGATACTTCAATAAATACTGTTGAGAGTTATGGTCAATTACAAAGTTTTAGGGTAACTTCAAAGTTTAGATTAAATGGTCACCACTAGACCTAGCCATAATTTCTGATAGAAATCGCCAAATTACAGAAATGGTTTAAAAGACCACCCTCGGATTTGATTTCACTAGAACTCACAGGATTCATTTAAATGTATTATACATTTTCTTGTGGTAATGGCTTATTGCAAGAAAAGAATACAGATTAAAGTCAACCAACAGAAATATGGTTGGAATCCAGGAAAGGTACCAAACATGAGACTTTTGTTGCCCTCCACCCAGGGTCAAGGATATGTTAGTTTCTGGGCATGAATAAGTGACCCCAGATCACTTATGGGATTTTGCTAACCAGAGAAGCTCTCAAGTTTTTACTGTCCAGAAGGTCTATTAGGGCTCATTCATACAGTGCCTATATGGCTTACTGACTTTTATTCTTCAGTTCTTGCTAGAGGTAGGGTTAATATTTTAATTCTCGAGTCTTTTAGAGGCAAATCTGACACCATGGGGCCCAAAGACCCCATGGTAAAACACATTATTTGCCTGTGTAGTGTCCAAAACCCCAAGGAATACAAAAACTCCCACAAGGAAGGATATTCCAATGACTTTCAGTAACTAAAGGTGAAGACCAGATCTATTATCTGCTAAAATTAATTCTTTATTACCAGTAAACTGTTTTCAATTGCACACAACTTTGTGGACACCTTTTATAATAATTAAAATAAGTAAGCCTGAAACAAATACATTTAATTTAGAAAATATATAATTTAATGAGCTTTTTCAATTTCTTCTATATTTGGCATTTTGAACAGTTTCTACGGCTTAATGTTCATTTATACTAAAATCATGATATAATTGATAGAAGCTGTCCTGCCTATTATTGAGACCTTTTCATATAGATTTAGATAGTTTTAGTTTTGCATTTCAATTCAGTTATTAAATGTGCACATTAAAAAATCCAGAACAGAAAGTATACATCCCTGTTTCCAGCATCAGCCCCTTAAATTAAGTTCTGGTCTTGCCCCTTAGTTACAGAAAGGCCTAGAGTATCCTTCCTGATGGGAGTTTCATTGTTTGCCTGGAGGCTTAGAAATTCTCCTGGGTACTTTCCTTAAATTTTACTTCATGAGGATACTTTTCTTTGTGTGCAATACATAAATAAATGTTTTTTTGTTTCTCAGCCAAATGCACAGGAAAGAGCAGAACTCAAGAAAAAGGTTTTTTTTTTCCAACTCTTTACTCTGTTCCCTATTTGCTTTTCTCTATATGGAACCTCTTTCTTTTATATCAACTAGGGTAAATTAACTATCAAATGACCCTTGTATCCTTGTCATGCACACAAAATTCACAATGTAGTAGATACCCAATGCATGTGAATTCAATGTATTTTAGAGTACAATTCTACAGTAGATACATTTTGTTTCTAATTTAAACAATTGTATCAGCTTTGATCATTGACTGAATGGAATGTAGTTTCAATAACTTTCATGAAATTTCAACATCTTACTCTGGACATATTTCTTTTGCTTTTCTTTCTTGCTTGCTTTCTTATTTTCATTTTTTAATTGTTGGGGATTCACTGAGGTACAAAGAACACGGTTACATTGATTATATTTGTTAGGTAAAGTCCTTTTTTTATTTTTATTTATTTTTTTTTAATTTTTTTTTTTTCTTTTGTAGAGACAGAGTCTCACTTTGCTGCCCTTGGTAGAGTGCCATGATGTCACAGGACTCACAGCAACCTCTAGCTCTTGGGCTTAGGCGATTCGCTTGCCTCAGCCTCCGGAGAAGCTGGGACTACAGGCGCCCGCCACAACGCCCGGCTATTTTTTGGTTGCAGTTTGGCCGGGGCTGGGTTTGAACCCGCCACCCTCGGTATATGGGGCCGGCACCCTTTTCACTGAGCCACAGGCGCTGCCCAGTAAAGTCCTTCTTATAATTGTGTCCTCCCCCCAAAAGGTGAGTCACACACCATGACCACCCATCCCCCCACTTTCCCTCTCTCTACTCTTCCATTTCCCGACCCCCCCTTCCTTCCCTCTCTCTACTCTCCCCTTCTCCCACCTCCCTCCCTCCTTTCCTCTCTCTGCTCTTCCCTTTCCCTACCCTCCATCGTGTACTAGGTCATATGAGAATTGAGAACATAAGCTTCTTGCTCCTCCATTCTTGTGATGCTTTACTAAGATTAATGTGTTCCCTTCCATCCAGGTTACTACAAAGGATGTAAAATCTCTATCTTTGTTAATGTCTGAATAGTAAGTATTCCATGGTACACATATACAATGGCTTCTTAATCCATTCCTGGGTTCCTGGGCATTTAGGCTGTTTCCACATTTTGGCAATTGTAAATTGAGCTGCAATAAACAGTCTAGTGCAAGTGTCCTTATGGTAAAACAATTTTTTTCCTTCTGAGTACATGCCTAGTAATGGAATTGCAGGATCAAATGGGAGGTCTAGCTTGAGTTCTTTGAGGTTTCTCCATACTTCCTTTCAAAAAAGTTGTATTCTTTTGCAGCCCCACCAGCAGTATAAAAGAGCAGTATAAAAGTGTTCCCTTCTCTTCACATCCATGCCAGTATCTGCAGTTTTGAGATTTTGTGATGCGGGTCATTTTAGCTGGGGTTAGATGATATCCCAGGGTGGTTTTGATTGGCATTTCTCTAATAATTGGGGACGATGAGCATTTTTTAATATGTTTGCTAGCCATTCGCCTGTCTACTTTAGAGAAGGTTCTATTCATCTATCTTTCCCATTGAGATATGGAATTGTTGGCTTTTTTCTTTTTTCTTTATTTTTAAATTATCACAGATATATAATTGTTGTATACATTTATAGGATACATGTAGTATTTTGATACAGGCATGCAATGTAAATTAATCAAATCAGGGTAATTGGAATACCCATCACTTCAGATATCTATATCTTTGTGTTAGGAATATTCTAATTTCACTCTTTTAGTTCTTTTTTTTTTATTAAATCATAGCCGTGTACATCAATATGATCATGGGGCACCATACACTTGTTTCATAGAATATTTGACACATTTAGAACTCAAACGCATTAGCAAGAAAAGAACAAGGGACACCATCACAGGCTGGGCAAGAGAATTGAAAAGAAACTTCTCCGAAGAAGACAGGCGAGCAGCCTTCAGACATATGAAAAAATGCTCATCATCTTTAATCATCAGAGAAATGCAATTCAAAACTACTTTGAGATATCATCTAACTCCAGTGAGACTAGCTTATATCACAAAATCTCAAGACTAGATATGTTGGCGTGGATGTGGAGAAAAGGGAACACTTTTGCACTGCTGGTGGGAATGCAAACTAATACATTCCTTTTGGAAAGATATATGGAGAACACCTAGAGATCTAAAAATAGATCTGCCATTCAATCCTGTAATTCCTCTGCTGGGCATATACCCAGAAGACCAAAAACCACATCATAACCAAGAAATTTGTACCAAAATCTTTATTGCAGCTCTATTCATAATTGCTAAGTCATGGAAGAAACCCAAGTGCCCATCGATCCACGAATGGATTAACAAATTGTGGTATATGTACACCATGGAATACTATGCATCCTTGAAGAAAGATGGAGACTTTACCTCTTTCATGTTTACATGGATGGAGCTGGAATATATTCTTCTCAGTAAAGTGTCTCAAGAATGGAAGAAAAAATATCCAATGTATTCACCCCTACTATGAAACTAATTTAGGACCTTCACATGAAAGCTATAACCAAGTAACTAGGAAAATGCCAGGAGGGCTATGTTGGCTTTTTTCATGTGGATTAATTTGAGTTTTCTGTAGATCTTAGTTATCAAGCTTTGGTCTGATTCAAAATATGCAAATATCCTTTGCATTGTGTAACTTCAAATCATTTCTACATGAGGAAACAGATTGTGATAAATGCACAAATAGAAGAAATTTAATTAATTCACTATTCAAAATTTGCCTGTAATAACCAATTTCTTGAATGTGTGTCATTATTTGTGCACTTATAAACATACCTAAAATTTGCTACCTTTTAGTGATGCTCATAATCACATGATAAAATTCAGAGTCTAGAATTAATTTATGTAAATATTATTTAAAAAATTAAGAAAACCTACTCAAAAATATTGAGTAATATATTTAAGACTAGGGGAAGAAAAAAACAGTAAATAGTGGAGGTGGAAATAGAATTCATTCTTCTGATTGTCAGCCCATTACTCTTCTTCCGTAATACCAGACATCTCTTCTTTCTAATTAAACTCTTGAAAAATCTACATTTATGTTTTTATATATACACAGTAATATGGAAAACTATTATAATAATATAAGGAATTAAAGTGTAATTGAAACTATTTTGCATATATTCCTTTGAAAAATTTTTCATCTAGTTCTTCTAAACCTATTCGGACCTACTGTATAAAATGGAATAGGAGAAAAACAACCCTTAATGACAGATTCCCCCCTTTCTTGCTAGGTGATTGCTTTTGTAGTTTAGTTCTTTTCAGCATATGATCTCTTTCAAAATGGCAGCACACCTGTATCTCACACAGCCTTCTGAGGACTACTATGCTCCTTGGGATAATTCTTCTAATCTCAGCAGAGGTTTGTAGCTTTTTAGTTTTCACACTACAAAATAATTTTGACTGAAAAGAGAATAATAACTTGTGACCTTATGGAAAATTGTCATTGACCCTCAGTTTTAAAGCAGAATGAATGTTAGAATTTGAAAACTGTTTTTTATTTAAGCTTTAATTAAAAAGCTCAACAAACTTAGCTTATGGTAGGTTTAAATATTCCTATTGTCAGGAATGTTTACATTTTACTGAGTTCCACTCATTCTTCTACTAATGATTTGAGTTTCATATTTCCCCCAAATTATAGTTCTAGTAAGCATAAAGATCATTTCTGATTTCCTGACATAAAAAGGCTTCCTTATATTAAATATCATTGATTTTTAAGGGGGAAAATCTGGCTATATTTTTGTTTGTTGCTTTGTTTGTTGCTTATATATTTTTAAGGGGCCAAATATTTTATTATCATCATTATAATAATTGTCTTCAAAAAAATCTTAATCATCCATATTTTATTGATTTGTCCATAGTCCACAAAATACGTAGGCCAGTGCATCTTTTGTTGTACTTTGAAATAAGAATCCTAAATGGTGATCTCCTCAAATTATATTTACAGCTTAAGATATTTTATCTATTTTTAAATTAATAGCAGGCATTTCTTTTCAAAATTTTATACAGAATTTTGCATACATTTGACATTTTTCCTTTGGATTGTTCTGAAGAAAAATATTTTTATGGGTAACATTTTATTGTGAACCCAGAGCTCATGATCCTTATGACTACAAAGAACTGTTAGAAATTATTAAAAACTGAACTTTTTTTCCAACCCATCTGTTTAATTTCAATTGCATGAATTATGAAAATATATTAATACAAATGTTTAACTTTTTCAATCTGATTAGTTTAAGATAACAAAATGCAGCGAAATATTTCATAATTTTACCATCACCAGAAAATTGAACAAATAAAAATAATAAGAAATTATCAAACCATCTTTTTTAAAAAGAAATGCACTCTGTAGCTGGGCGTTGTGGCGGGCGCCTGTAGTCCCAGCTACTCGGGAGGCTGAGGCAAGAGAATCGCTTAAGCCCAGGAGTTGGAGGTTGCTGTGAGCTGTGTGATGCCACGGCACTCTACCAAGGGCCATAAAGTGAGACTCTGTCTCTACAAAAAAAAAAAAAAAAAAAAAAAGAAATGCACTCTGGTTTCATTTTATAAAAATAAATTTAACCCTTACTATCTAAATTCCCTGTGGAGCTCACACATTAGGGATTGCAAAATGAAAAAAAGTTTCCATGTTCATGGCAAAATGTGTAATGATTCTCAGTTTTTCTTCAAGGGTAATCATCCACAGTGAGTGATTGACTATATTTCTCTCTACACTGTAGTTATGTTGACAAGCATAGAGGTTACTAAAATTGTTTCTCACAATGCAAAATGTTCACGAGAAAATAAATCTCTGTTGATTTCATAGAACAATCTCTCTCATTCTCTCTTTCTCTCTGTCTCTCTCTCCCTTCCTCCTGAGACTGAATCTATGTATTCAGATATATGTATATATGATGCCATGCTAATGATTTTCTCTTCTCTTCTGGATATAAGTACTGTATCCAAAAAACCTAATAAAAATTTGTTTAAGAAAACAATGTAAAAGTAATTCATTAAGACATTGTGGGAGGTCATACTACACAGCATACAAAAAAAAATTCTGCTGCAATCATCTAGAAACACACACACACACACACAAACACACAAAACCCTAACAGGAATCTGAGGTGATATTGTTATTCAGAGAGTCTTTAATGATTTTTTTTTTTTTTTTTTTGGCCGGGGCTAGGTTTGAATCCGCCACCTCCGGCATATGGGACCGGTGCCCTACTCCTTGAGCCACAGGCGCCACCCGTCTTTAATGATATTTAAACTTAAGGTAGGATACCGGATGTTTTTGTATTAAAGTCAAATATTGTTTTATCTCACAATTTGACTATTATTTCTAAATTATGTCTCTACATATAAACATAAAGTACCTAACGATAAAGAAATAAAAAAAGAGAAAAAGTAATTTATCTTTATATGATCTTAAAAGACACCAGTCATTTTTGTAATTCATGATTTATGATAGCTAAAATTAAAGTAACCCTAAATCCCTGGCATTACTGGATAGAGAAAAACAGTTAATTATTATTATTCAATAGTGTTATTAAAAAATCTACATCATTCTTTTTCTTGTACAAGGCATTCCAAAGTTATATATAATTTTAAGTGCCAACCTTGATGGAGGTGGAACACATAAATCTTAGTAAAGCAGGAGGGTGGGGATAGGGTGACATTGTATGGCATACCTCTCGGGGATAAAACACAATTAAGAGGGACTTTAACAAATGCAATCAGTGTAACCTAATTCTTTGTACCCTCAATGAATCCCAAACAATAAAGGAACCAAAAAAAATTTAAGTTCCAAAAATAAACATTGAGTTTATTTATGTAACAATGAAATAATGATGTTATTTGAAGGAGAACTTGATGAGAGAGGCAGTTGTCTATTGGAAACAAAATTAGGAATAAATTCATTATGGAAGCAAAGTAATCTAAAAGTTTATTGATGATAATTATTTGAAAGTAATGATTCAAAAACAATGCAGATTAATATTTCATCTTCTAAAATTTTAATAAGCAATACTTTTGTTGGATATTTAATAAAACTCTCATCAAGACTAAAATTATCCCCCAAAACAATTCAGCCATTTTATATGTTATAATTTATTTACTCCAAATGAACAAGGAAAGAAATGCTGAATGTCATAATTTCTAGAATATCATAATTACACATGTATAATTAGGTCAAATAATTGTGTGTGTGGTTGTGTATGTAAACATACACTTTGTCAAACCTGCTAAATTATCTTAGTTAGTTTTATTTCACTTCTAAAACTTAGACATATACAGTGATCATTAAATGTGCCAGTAAATTATGGAAACATTTTAAACAGTTATTTACTAGTTTTATATGCACGTATTGTGTTCTCAAATTATCAAACAGGATATAAGCTGGCTTCTAGATGCTTGATTTGTTTTTGAAATAACCTATGATGAGATAAGAAAATCATAATAGAAACTATAAATACTAAGGAAGTCTTTACTTGTGAGATAGGGTTTAATGATTGTGAGTAGAAAATTGGTTTTAGTAAGAGAAAAATAGAAGTTGCATTACGATTAAAGCATCAAGGTAATAAGTATGGTGGTACCAATGATATATTTATTAAAATACTCAAATTGTCATTTAAGCATTAGTCCCACTTAATTTAACTTTTAGTAATAACATAAATATAAACTATTTCTTATTATATGTATTCCTATTACAGGATAATTTAGAATAATCATTCTGAAATGTTTATTCTTTCAAATATGAATAGAAATTCAGCCACTGTGCATTTGTGCTTAAGAAATAAAATAAGCTAAATTTTATCTATATCAGAAAGAAAGGTATAAAGAGATAATTTATATATTTAATATATTGTATGATTCTAATGTAGGAGTTAATTATGTAATTAGAGATATAAAATAAAACCCTGAAATATTTTCTTTAAAAATTCATAAATTATGCTGGCTTTATTCTTGATTTGCTGTTCAATAACCTTTGCTAATCAATAGTCAAGTATTGTAGCTACTGGTATTATTCTTTGTTGCGATTGCTGCTAATTTAAAAACAGCAGTCAATGACCATTATATTAGTAAGTAAACATTATTTACTTGTTAAATTAAAATGTTCATCTAATTCATCAAATGAGTAATTTTTGTTCACTTATCTTTATACATACACATTTTTAACTCAAGTAGTTTTTATTGGAAGCCAGGATATAATATATGGAAATGTTGAAAGCTAAAGAGCAATAAAATTTCAAAGTTTTGTATAAAATCATAGTTTACAGTGATATTAAATTTCTAAGAAGAACATTATATATTTATTAATAGATCTGCATGTACCTATAACATTATGGATAATTATCTAATTCTGAATTGTGACTTTCTTTACTATAGAATATAATTTAAAAGTATATTTAAAAAAACCTTGAATAGCCAAGACATTACTCAGAAATAAAAACAAATCAGGGGGAATCACGCTACCAGACATCAGACTGTACTATAAATTGATAGTGACCAAAACAACATGGTACTGGCACAAAAACAGAGAAGTAGATGTATGGACAGAATAGAGAATAAGAGATGAACCCACCTACTTAGCATTATTTGATCTTCGATAAGCCAATTAAAAACATTCAGTGGGGAAAAGACTCCCTATTTAACAACTGGTGCTGGGTGAACTGGCTGGTGACCTGTAGAAGACTAAAACTGGACCCACACCTGTTACCATTAACTAAGATGTACTCTCCCTGGATTAAAGATTTAAACTTAAGACATGAAACTATAAAAATACTAGAAGAAAGTGCAGGGAAGACACTTGAAGAACTCAGCCTGGGTGAATATTTTATGAGAAGGACCCCCCCTCCCGGGAAATTGAAGTAACACCAAAAATACATTACTGGGATCAGATCAAACTAAAAATCTTCTGAACAGCCAAAAATACAGTAAGTAAAGCAAGCAGATAGCCCTCAGAATGGAAAATATTTGCAGGTTATGTCTCTGACAAGGGTAAATAACCAGAATCCACAGACAATTGAAAAGTATTAGCAAGAAAAGAATAAGTGATCTCATCTCAGTGTGGGCAAGCCACTTGATGAGAAGCTTCTTTGAAGACAGGTGCACAGCCTACAGACACATGAAAAAATGTTCATCATCCTTAATCATCAGAGAAATGCAAATCAAATCTACTTTGAGATATCATCTAACTCCAGTAAGATTAGTCCACATCACAAAATCCCAAAACCATAGATGTTGGCGTGGATGTGGAGAAAAGGGAACACATCTGTACTGCTGGTGGGAATGCCAACTAATACATTCCTTTTGGAAAGATGTTTGGAGATCACTCAAGGATCTAAAAATAGACCTGCCACTCGATCCTACAAAATTCCTCTACTAAGTATATATCCAGAAGACCAAAAATCACTTTATAACAAAGATATTTGCACCAGAATGTTTATTGCATCCCAATTCATAATTGCTAAGTCATGGAAGAAGCCCAAGTGCCCATCGACCCATGAATGGATTAATAAATTGTGATATATGTACACCATGGAAAATTATGCAGCCTTAAAGAAAGATGGAGACTTTACCTCTTTCATGTTTACATAGATGGATCTGGCACATATTCTTCCTAGCAAAGTATCTCAAGAACGGAAGAAAAAGTATCCAATGTACTTAGCCCTACTATAAAACCAATTTATAAACACCCACGCTTTCATATGAAAGCTATAACTTAACTATAGCCCAAAAAGAAGGGGAAAGAGGAGAGGGAGGGTAGGAGTTGGGAGAGGGTTGGTGGAGGGAGGGTAATTGGTGGAGGGAGGGTAAAATGCACCACACCTATGGTGCATTTTATAAGGGTACAAGTTAAATCTACTATGTGTAGAATATAAATGTCTTAATACAATAACGAAGAAAATGTTGTGAAGACTATGTTAACCAGTTTGATGGAAGTATTTCAAATTGTATATAAAACCAGCACATTGTACCCCACAATTGCCTTAATGTAACCTGCTATGATTTAATAAAAAAAAGTGTATAAAAATCTATTTTCAACAAGTAGCAAGTTAAGGTAGTTATTAATTATATCTGGATTTTGTAATAAAAAGAGGGAGAGAAAGTCAATAACGTTCCTTCTGGTGTGGCTTCTACAAATTTAGCCTCAATGTTCTTGTTTGGTTTGGTCCATTATAAGTATCTGGATTGATGTGAGGAAGATTCTATGACTTGTACATGCATAAACTTGGGTTGAGCCAATAGAGCTGCTGAGTTCTAAAAGCTGTAGGTAAATTCATGGGAAAATCAATAATCATAAAACCCTTACATGCTATCCACTAAGCATAGTCATAATCAAGAATTTGGTTTTAAAATGTGAGTTTATAAAATAAAACAAACAAATAAGCAAACTAACATAAAAGCAAACCAAAAAGGCCAAAAAAAACATAAAGTGTAGGCCTTGTCGACACTAAGTAATCTCCTGCCTGTCCTTCTGATGGGACGAAACGCATTCTAAAAAGAGACCGCATTTGTTAAACATGTGTTCTTTCAGTAAGACACCACAGATAATTACATTAACAACCTTACTCTGCAAAGAAAGTCTAGTGCATCATTTTTAAAATTATATATTTCATATTTTAAAAATTCATTTGCTCCATTCTTGTGGGCTTTTTAAAAGCAGCAAGGTTGTAAAATGCCCCATTTATTTTTTCCTTTAGTTTTACGGTCTTCTATAGCTAGGGCAAAGAAAACAAAAACACATTGTTACTGAGGGAAATATCATGCATATCCATTTTTAAATTGTATGTGATGTATGCTTCTAAGGCTTTCTCAAGAAAATAATTTTTCATCCACACTTCAAAGGGGAAATATATAATAATTAGAAGGTTTTTAAATATAATTTTTAACCATTTAACAACTAACTCCCTATTCTTAGAAAGAGAATTGTATAATGAAATGCGCTTAGAGTGTGACATGAATCTAGGTAGAGTAAGAGAGCTTTGTCCCCTCTATCTTCTCTTATTATGTTGGAATGAATAGTTTATATCCAAGTCAATTACCCTTAGTATTCATCTCTGTCACTTGCCTCTCTTCACTGTGTCACTCTTTATCTATTTCTATCACTCTTTATGCAATATGAATCTTAGATTGAGTATTCACTACAACTGTTGATTACTCCTGCCTGATCTGAAAATAAAATATGAGACAGAATGCAAGAGGAAAGGCTTCTAACTATCCAGAGAATTTATTTTATGCTTCAGATTTTTCTCTATGTTGAACATTTAAATACCTAAAAAGTGAGCAGAATTATAAATTTAATTTGACCCATAACCAGTAGCCCTTGTATGACTTCCCTCATATCCTAATAAAGTAACTATAATTCAAAGAAAAATGTAAAATATAAAACATCCTTGTAGCATCTTTGAAAACAACTTGTAAACAATCAAATTCTAATATCTAGGAGGTATTTTCAATAGCTGTAATATTGAAAAGAAATGGATTGAGAAATAAGCAACTAAAAATCTCTGAACTATGTCAATAAAAATGACAAGCTGCCTGTTTGGGGCCTTTGGACTGCCAAAGCAAAGAGGCCCTAGACTGTGTGATGTAAACAACAAATAGTTATTTCTCACAGTTACGGATGCTAAGAAGTCCTAGACCCAAGTTTCGTAAGATTTGGTGTCTGGGGAGGCCTGCTTCTTTCTTTATAAAAGGCCATCTTCTTCTCCCTGAGTGTCCACTTAGTAGAAGGAGAGTAAGGAAACCCTCAGGGTCCCTTGAATAGGTCACTAGTTTAACTCATGAAAGTTTTACCTATGACTTGTTAACTCCCAAAGATCCCATCCTCTAATAGTGCCACACTGGGGAAATCAATAAATGAATTTTGGAGGTACAAAAATATTCTGTCCATAGCAATGCCTGATAGGAGCTAGGAGAAATAGTCCTCTCTTTCTTTATATTGCCTCAAAGCCCAATCCTTAAGTTTATCTGTCTCCTAATTCAAAAAGACTATGCACTCTTAACTCTGAAAATAAATAGTCTACAGGATTTTAAGATGTAATAGCTAAATGCCTAGGGTAAAACAGTTGGGTAAATGAAGACAAATGAATACAAAATGGATATATTGTGATTTTCAAAAGTTAAAAGTGCTTCAAGCAACCAAAATGATTTAATGGTGCACTTTTTATGTACTCTATATAGTGTTTCTTTCATTGACACAGACAGAGGAGCTAGTATTAAACTTTGTCTCACACTGGCAAATCTACATAAGTGAGACATTTGCCAGATGTTGGGAAGGAAAGCTGTTCCTATCCACCTGCTTTTGTGAGAACATCTGAAAAGATTATTCAACTAGTACACATGTGGGTAAGAGATGATCCCATGAAGGCATGGACATCCTAGAAGATGCTAAGCAATTTTTCAAGGTTTGAAAGCTCCTTGTTCTACGATAAGTAAAGGTGAAAACATACCATTCACAAATAATATTGAAAAAGTAGAACAATAAGAGAATAAAGATATTCCCTGAAGGATGAGAGAGAAAATATTTCTGTATTATAATCATATGACATCATTCTAGGAAAAAAAAAGAATGAGAGAAGATATAAATAGAAAAATTTGAAAGCACAAATGAAAAACCAATAAGAGAAAAACATGTGAGGAAACTAGGTCTCCTGTGCTACTTGATACTTTTGAGGTGACCCAGTAGTATTTATGTAATGGGACAAGGATTAGGATAAAGATGATGACAACCATACCCTCCCGCAAATAAAAGTAATATTAGAATTAAAAGCCACATTGGCAATAACAAGAACAGAATTTTAACAAGAGAGAATAGACTAATTAATATAATGGTGGAAATTGAAAACTATTAATATTTCCACAAACGAAGGTGGAAATGATAAGTATATAAAGTAATAAGGGAAAGAATAATATTTATGAGGATAGGAG
The DNA here is from genome assembly GCF_027406575.1 of Nycticebus coucang. Classification (NCBI taxonomy): domain Eukaryota; kingdom Metazoa; phylum Chordata; class Mammalia; order Primates; family Lorisidae; genus Nycticebus; species Nycticebus coucang. Next base: position 60,490,667 of record NC_069780.1, on the reverse strand, counting down.
CTGATAATTTAACATAAAAAATTAAAAAGAGTTGATGATTTGAGGAATAACATCAATTATTCAAATAAAATAACTATCAGATACTGTATTTTTCTATGTATAATACACCCTTTTTGCTCAAATTTTTGAGGAAAAATAAGTATGCACATTACATATGGGTTGTACTAATTCCGTACCTATATAAATGCATCTAATTATTTTATTTATACTTATTTGTTAAAAGTATAAGTCTCGAAAGAAATAATGATATCCGTACAAAAAATAATGCCCTGGAATATGGTAATCGGTTTTGTTCAACTTACGATGAACTTTCACAAAAGCATTATCAGCCAACAAAGAGCAACATATTTCTCTTTAGAAGGGAGCAGGCAATCTACCTGATATGTTTACAAAAATTATTTAAAGGTCACTTGAGAAATGTTGAAACGTTTTTCATACACTGGAAGATTTACGCTAACAGTTATTAACTATGCTAAGCAGCATGGCCACAGACCTGCTGAAACTCCTTGGACTTTCCCTGACATAAAGTGCCAGCAGATTGTGGAGGAAACTAGAGGAAAACCTTCTTCCAAGACAGAGGAGGCAATGCGATGGAAATCTTCAAAGTGGGCCAGAGATGGAACAGGAGGTGAAGGCCTGGATTCTGTGGCAGCGTCAGACTAGCATTTCTGTATCTACCAACATGGTACAAGAAGAAGGTAAAAGGATTGCACGAGAAAAAACGTCGGTAATTTCTCAGAGACACCTAAATCATGCTTTAACTTTATGAAGAAGTTTTCAGCATAAAGGCACAAATAAAATTTGCCCCCAAACTTCCAGCAGCCTGACAGAATCAAGCCTTGGAATTTCATTCTTATGCTACCAATCTTTGCAAGACAACTCTGACCTGCTCCAAATTGCCGCTGTGGATGAGATTCCACTCGCATCGGATGTGCCATTCAAGAGAACTGTCTGTGAGCATTAAAGGAGAAAACCATGGCTGTTAAAACCAGAAGACATGAGAACAAACTTTCCTTGTTGTTCTAGCCTGTTGTGTAGACAGGACAAAGCTACCTACCACCTGTGAACATCTTTAAAAGAAAAATGTTCCCCAAAGTAAAGATCCCAAGTGGAATTATTGTCCATGTGCATGAAAAAGATGGAAGAATAAAAAAAGACATAAAAATTAGGCTTCACAATGTCTGCTCACGAAGGCCTGCAGCCTTATGTAAAAAATAAAAATAAAAATAAAATCTTTGCTTATGTTTCATCACTTCAAAGCCCATGTCATACAAAATTCGAAAGCAATCAAAGAGGACTTGGAAACCCACCAGGCTGTGGTACCTGGTGAGCTAACCAACTGAAACCTCTTGATTTGTCAGTAAATTAGCCCTTTCCCAAAGAGTGTACATAGTAGATGCAGTTAGCTGGTAAAGATTTAACACTTGCAGGCAGAATCCAGAATCCAGAATCCACCCAGATTTGTGACTGAATCCTAAGATTGTGGAATGATATCAAGAACGAAGTGGTTGTGAAACTGTCAGCATCAGCATCAGCAAAGGTACGGAATGGGATGAAATTTAATGGGACGATTCTTCGGAGACGTGAGTAACGTAGAAATTGAAGAAGATGCTGCTGCTTCTGATATTAGCAGTGACACAGAGCTCTTCACCTTCTATGATCTGTAAATATAAATTTGTTACCAGTGTATAAAATTGCTTGTAACTGGTATCTGTTCTTGTGTTTTATAATTATTTGTTGCAAAAATATCCTGTACCATAATTAAAAAATAAGTGCTAAACTTCCTTTATAATACCAAAAACAAATACTTTAATATAAACATATAAAAATCTGAATTGAAAAATTAAAATAAAATTTTTTTATTGAAAGTTTGGGCCCAAAATATGAGTGTGCATTATAAACAGGAGCATGTTACAGATGGAAAAATGCAGTATGTTTAGTGCTTAACAACACCTGAGTATACTTAACAAAGTGTGTCAACATAGAAGAGGGAAAATTAAAGAAATTATACACAGCTTGAAATACATATTTTGAAACAGAAAATTAATGCTGTTGTGAATTGAACTTTACCCTATTATTTTTTCCAATCGGTTATCACTAATGTCTAGAGGCACTATTAATTTTAACTAAACATATTTATTCAGCATTCTTATCAAATTATTTTAATACTTCTGGAAGTTTGCACCATATGTAGAAATTTCTATGTAGTTAATTACATTAACAATAAGCAACAACATGTTTTGAATCTCCTCGAACTTGTGTGACAGTTAGATCTGATTTTTTTCCCCTTACTTCAGTGATTAAACACAATATTGAATCAGTATGAAAAGCAATGAAAACATTCATGTTGTTTCTATTAGCTTGGAGGCTCATGAATTTCAACACAAAATATGATTTCTGATAAGAGTATTTACAGGTATGTAAAAATAAATATAACCCATGTTATGCAAGATTTTAATACAAAAAAAATTGCAATGGATTGTTAAAAACAAAAGAATGTCTATAATTAGTCAGGTAGATTTAAAACTGGAAATACAGTCTTTTGTATGGTTAATCCTGTGCCAATCTCATCAACAAATCAAAAAATACATTTAGGACTTGAAAAATTATTTCAAATTTTATGAAATTTTAGGCAAGTAAAAAAATCCCTGCAGTAGATCATATCCAACCAGGAACAGCAACGTATTACAAAACTAAGAATATTGTTTTGACACAAGGATAAGTTTAAACCAGTAACACAGACATGAAACCAAATATAAACACATAAATACACATAGTGATTTTCTATGTACCGCATATGGTATGTATGATAGAGGCAACATTACAGATCAGAAAGTTGTGATGTACATTAAAGATCTATTTATCTATCACATTTAATTACATATACATGCACATATGTATCATATTAATACATACATAAATAATTACATCATTGTCTCAGTTCACACAGTAAAAAATTCCACATGGATTAACCCATAAATAAAACATAAAATTTTAAATGAAATAAGAAAAAAATATAAAATGAAAAGAGAAAATGTCTCATTTATCTCATCATAGGGGAAAATTTAGAAAACAATCTATGAGGAATAAACAACTTAGAGGAAAATAATTCATTTATTAATTAATTCAACAATTGTGTGAGCATTATATTCCATGAATTCCTCCAGATGTGAATACTGTAGCAGTTAATATTGTAAAATTTATTACATCCAAGAAGATCAAAATATTGTATTAATAATGATTTTCACTTTAACTGAAAGGACATAACAATGCAGAATGAGAAAAGACATTTGAAAGAAGTAGTGCAAGGAATTTGTGTGATTTGTTTCACACATACTCTTTTTTTAATTAAAAAAATGGAAAGATCACTCCCTTCCAAAAAACAAGAAGAAGGATATATATCATCTGCTTCTTCCTGTCCATTTTCCATACTTCTCTACCTTCCTTCAAATCTGAGGAGATGGAACTTTTAGATTTCATCAAAATGCTCCCTCGCCTTCTAGATTTACTTTTGGGTTTGGCCAATGGGAGTTATTAGTGAGAGACTGGAGGGTATGAGAAGAGAAAGGCAAGGTATTTATTTTCCTGGTTACTCAACTCCTTGGCTGCTTCGTGTTTACCGCATCCTTGTACAAAAGTAACAGCTTCTGTAGGGGAGACATCTCTTGTAGCTCCTTTCCTGTTCTAGGTATCATGGTCTTCTTCAGGCTTACTGATATTAATTAATGGCTTCTGAGATTGCCCCAGGGTGCTTCAATACTTCTTGATTTGCATCACCACTGTCCACATTTTTATACAGCATTCCTTTCTAAAATTCTCCTCAGTTATCGGATAACAGTGTGTTATCTGTATTGGTTAGAATCTTGACTGATATAATTGACAATAAAAATGAAAAGGAAATACAGAGAAGCGTGAACATAAATTGTCAGATGCTTCTATAAAATCAAATTAGGCTCAAGAGAATCAGAGAAATACAACACAAAACAACTAAGATTTGACATTTTAACCCATTTGAAAAAGCAACAATTAAAAAAGTTTAAAATCAATTGCTGACAAATATATGAAAAAGTTTGCTTGCAAAGGTATAGCTGATGTAATCACAGTCATTTGAGCATATATACTGAATAATACAGGAAGTGCACACACACTCACACTCTCACACACACACACAGATCCCAGAGAAACTATGGCTTAAGTGTGGGGCATTTACCTTAATTTTGTTTGTTACAGAAAAACTTTGTGTAAAAATAATTGGTCATCAGTTGGAAAATGGAAATATAAATTTAATAATGCTTATTGGGATGGACTACTTTACAAAGTTTAAGTGTTTTGGATTTCTGAGAAAAAAATAAACACTCCACTAAAAAGGGACTGATAGTAAAATTAGAAAAGTTTAAAATATCGTTGTTGGCAGGTTTAATAAAGGCAACACCCTGGCGGGCAAAGCACAGAGAGGGAAGGAACCTGTGTCTTTGACTGGGTAGTTCATTCATGAGTAAACCAAGAAGGAATCCTGCTGCTTCACTGGACTTCAGAGGGACCTGGTCTGAAGGAACTCTGCGACTCACGTAAACCTTATTTAAATGTTTTATCATTTTCATTCCGAAACATTCTGTGTTAACTCACAAATAAAAATAAATACAATTGTCACAGGGATCAAGAAAACAAAAACAAATAACATTCATCAACCAAGCTAAAAATCTTAAAATATATTAATATATTTTATTCTAGCTATTTGTTGACTTAGATATTTTGGATGTTACTTTTTTGTTTGTTTTCTTTTTTAAAATTCAGATTAATATGGAGGTACAAATGATTAGGTTGCATTGTTGCCTTGGTGTAGTGGATCTTTGATTGTAAAGATTAGGCTTTAGTGGAGACATTCACCTAGGCCGTGTGCTGCGTACCCTTATACCGTTCCCATTAGGTGAGAGTTACCAACTCCCTTTCCTCATCCCCTCTTCCCTTTCTTTCCTCTCCTTCTCACTTGAATTTGTGTTTTTCTCTATATGAGGGTAGTTGTTTATCTATTGATTTCATATTGGTATTGTGTACATTGGATACAACCAATGACTTAGGTTTAAAAAAAAAAACGTACTAGAGTAACATCTCATTTCGTATTTGTTGTATTCCTTTGCTATCACCTTGACTAACTTTGGATTTTCTGTGCAAATACGGAATTAATTGGCTGATTTCCAGAAAAATATCCATGGTAATTTCCAATGAGATTGCATTAGATTTATACATACATGTGAAAAGAACTGATACCTTTACAGCAGTTATTCGTATAATCTAATAGCTTGATTTATACACCACTTATTTATGTTTATTGCAATTTGGCTCAAATTTATTTTTTTCTTTTTTGTTTTTTTTTTAGTTAGCGTCTCACTTTGTTGCCCTCAGTAGAGTGCTGTGGCATCACAGCTCACAGCAACCTCAAACTCTTGGGCTTAAGTGATTCTCTTACCTCAGCCTCCCAAGCAGCTGGGACTACAGGCTCCCACCACAATGTCCAGCTATTTTTTAGTTGCAGTTGTCATTGTTGTTTGGCAAGCCCGGGCTGGATTCAAACCCGCCAGCTATGGTGTATGTGGCTGGCTCCCTAGCCCTGAGCTACACGCACTGAGCCTCTCTCTCAAATTTCTTTTATATGTTTTTATGACCAGTCTTTGATAAACACTATGTTCAATGTATTATGTTATTAATGTTTCTAATGCTTTTATATTGCATCATTTAAAAAATACATTTTCTGATTTTTTGCTTATGTAGGAAATTAACTTCAGTATGTACCTCTATATTGACCTTATCACTAATGTTATTGTATTTATTTATTAATCATAATATTTGATCTATATTTTTAATATTATATATAAGATATTTATAAATCTATTTTTATCCTTTGAAATGTACACATATATATTTTCTTATCTTATTTCATTGCATAGAATTTCCAGAATAATATTAAGCATAAATGCAGTAGTAAACTTTCAGCATTCATCTATTAAGTATAATGATGGCTGAGATGATTTAAAAACACATTTTATTATATTGAGAAAGTTGCTTTATATTCTTTCAAAGCTTCCTCCCATTTTATAGTTGAGTAATATTTCTTTTTGTATCTGTTTAGATAATTATATGAAGTTTCTCATGATTCTATTAGTCTTATTCATATTGAATATTGCTAGTTAATTCTTCATTTGTAATTGAAACTTTGTTTACATTTCATATTTTATATTTCACAATGTCCTCAATAAATTTTGTTGCTGGGTATTGCATGTCTTAACACAAAAGTGCTGAGTCTTCTTCTGTCATCAGAAAAAAAAAAGGAGAAAATTGCTGTTAGTTTTCTCTTAAATAGCGATAGAATTCATAAATGGCTTTCTATACTGGTAGTTTTTTTTTTTTTGTTTGTTTGTTTTTTGCAAAGTCTATTAAAGTGGGAGTTAATTGTTTACAGAGAACTATTTAGGTTATATTTTTATTATGCTTATTTTGAAAACATTAGCGATTTTAAAATTTAATTTAAATTTAAATTTTCAAATTTGCTAGGGAAAACATGCAAAATATACTTATTACTTTTTATTACATTTATAATGTTATTATACCTTTTTTATTCCTGTTAAATTTTATATGTTATTTAACGGTTTTAGTCTTTTGAAATAATCCTTGCCAAGCAATTTGTTGCCTCTACTGTATTTTTCAATTTCTGTTATTATTATTTGTTTCAATCTAATTGTTTTCTCCTTTGCTTTCTTAAGTTTGATGTGTAACTTATTAGTATAGGTGTCTTGGTGGTTGATTTTTAGTTTTTATTTAATACATATAATTAATGCTATAAATTACTTTTTGGTCTGGCTGATTTTAAGATCCCTTTATTATGGGGTTTTAAAAGTATGATATGACTTCATGTCTGTGTATGTATGTGTATGAGCTACTGTGTGCATATCATGTAATGCTGATAAATTTTATAATGGTTCTTAAATTAATGACTAATTACTTCACTAGTTTTGTAATGTTTGTCTTTGTTGTCTCTTCTAATTTACTTCTGTCTGAATTTTTGTTGTCCTCTACTTTGGGGACTCTAATAGCATGAATATTAGACTTCTAAACCACTATTATTTCTTAGTTCTTTATTGAATTTTCCATTGTGTTTTTTCCAAATTCTCATGTAGTTTTTCCCTTTAATCTCTTCTATGGTTTATTAATTTTTTATCGTGAAGTTAATTTCATATTTTCTTTTCAAGTCTATAATTTGTACTGCTGCACTTTAACAGCTTCCAATTATTTATCAATATTTTTTCCATCTGAGCACTTAATTTCCAAAATATTTTAATTCTATCTATTTAAAAATCAGTCTAATCATGCTCTTAGTTTTATCTCCAGCAGCTATCTGTTGTTTATATTGTCTATAAACAATAAACAATAATAATATTGTTTAGAAATATATTGTTCCTATGCCGTTTTTATTATTATTTTCTCTTTTTAATGCTATCCATCAGAAAGCTTTGTTATTTTTTTATCGTGCTCCACATATTGTGCTTTGTGTGAGAGTAGTTTTCTGAACATTTGAAAGATTTTTCTTAAGTTATTTTTTAAGATTTTTGTGGCTACGCTTGCATGATGTAAACCAAAGTATCTCAGACATAGAAAATTTTTATATTTAAATAACTATGTAATTGCCATTGTTTTAAGATACTTTAGCATTCTTAGTCTTTTAAGTAGTATAATAAAAAATTCAGAACGTGATTATGGACATAGTGATCTCTGAGGATTATTCAGTTTTAATATTTGTGTTTCAGTTAAAAAGAAGGTGGTAGAAAAGTACATTTGTAAATATTGGGGTCGCCAAATTTAAACAAATTGATTTTATTATTTTATTATTGGATTTCTCTGACACATTAAAATGTGTTTATATATCTCCAAGAAATGCATATGTTATCAGATATTGTGATCATCCTTGCTGGCATAAAATTTCATATTAATAAAACATCTTGCAGGATAAAATTCTATGTTGTACCCTGTTGGGTATTAGACTAAATGAACTTGAGATAACTTCCATCTTTTTCATTGTGTGAATTGAAGTAATTGAATCTAAGATCAAATAATGAGTCTTGTTAGCAACTATCTTTTAGTGTATGAACAGTTTTTTAAAGGAATATAATGGCCATCTGTTATCTTGCTCCATGGAGAATAAAATGAAAGCTTGCAGAATTTATGTTTGAGAAAGGGAGATTCAGGTTAGATGTAAGAAACGACTTAATGATATTATGGGTTGTTTAAACACAAAAATCCATTACCAAGAGAATGTATATGGTCTTTTTCTATGAACATCAGTAGGAATAAGGCAGACAAGCATCTGCTTTTGTGTCTCCGTTTGGTCTGCCTGAAAGCAAGGTGTTGGATTATAAAGCCTCTGGAGATACTTTCCATTGTATAGAGGTATACACAACTTGCAAAGAGTGGAGAAAATACTATAATATAAAGAGAGGGCTCTGATAAAAGAATATACTCTAACAAGAATGCTGAAATAAAAGGAAAAAAAAATTAATAATGTTTTAAGATTTATAACAGATTACATGTTAAAATATTAATTTCCATCTTTCATTCTACAGATAGTTTAGCATTTTAATCTCTTTCTTTAGACTATTTTTTCATCTTTGTGATATTCAAGCTATACATTTTGTTTTGTTTATGATACATAAATTTCACCAGCATATAATTCACATGCAAAAATATTCTGTATTTCATAAGTCTATCATTTAAAGATTTTTGTAAAACAAATACTTACTTAAATATCACCCTAAAACAAAATACATAATGTTTTTATCACTCAAGGAAGTTTCTCCTCATGCTTCCCTATCATCCACCATTACCCTCAGGCAACTAACAATCTGAACTAGATCTCACTGTATTTATTTTATTATCAATTAATTTATTACTGTTAATATGGTTTGTTGTCAGTTTTTATCTGAGTACATCAGCTCTATTTTTAGAGTTGGACAAATATATTTATTGTAAAAATATTTTTATTCTGTAACTATTTTTGGCACATGTTTATTTAGAGTTGCTTAGATATCTATGAGTGGAATTGCAGAGCTATACCACGTCCACTAAGTATAGATGTAACTTTGTAAATACTAAACACCTTCTTAGAACAGCTTTCAATTTACACTCTCACCTGCAGTGTATAGGAACTCCAGTTTTTCTGCATTCTTACTAACGTTTGATATTTGAATTCTTATAAATTTTAGCTTTTTTAGTGGAGATTAATCATAATTCCAAGATACTACTGATTTTAAAAACCACTTCTCGTATTCATTGAACATTTGTAATTATGATTTTCTGAAATGCGTATCCAACATTTTTGAAAATGGTTTGCCTTATTCTTTTGTAGGAATTTTGCATAAACTGGTATTGAATTAATTCATTAAATACAAATAGCCAAAGTAATTTTCCCACTCTGTACCTTTCTTTTCATTTTCTTATCACTGTCTTTTTAAATTTAAGTTAAGTCCTGTTCATCATGTTTTCCTTTTATGGCTAATATACTTTTGTGTTCTAAAGTCATCATGACTTTCATAAAGCAATGTGGATGGCTATTAAAATGGTATGATAAAATCTCTAGTATTTTGAATTGGTTTCTTTTTTCTCTTTAGTTCTATTCCCTGATAGGTTCATATATTTCAATGTTCTGTTGTTAAGTGCATATGTTTTTATGATTTTTGTGTTTTTGTTTTATTTGTCTTTCTGAGCCTGGCTTATTTCATTATCATAATGACCTCCAATTCCATCCATGCTGCTTTATCCATTCATTCTGTTTGTTTTGTTGCTGTTGTTTTTGAGACAGAGTACAATGGTGTCACAGCTCACAGCAACCTCAGACTCTTGGGCTCAATGGTTCCTCTTTCCTCATCCTCTCAAGTAGCTGACTACAGGTGCCTGCCAAAAAGTCTGGCTTGTTTTTCTATTTTTAGTAGAGAAAGGATCTCACTCATGCTCAGACTGGTATAGAACACCTGGGCTCAAAAGATCCACCAGCCTCTGCCTCCCAGAGTGCTAGGATTACAGGCATGAGCCATCCCACCTGGCTAATCCATTCATTCTTGGATAGACACTTAGGTTGATTCCTTATCTTTGCTATTGAGTAGTTCTATAATAAACACACAATTCAGATATGCCTTTGATATATCAAAGTCTTTTCGTTTGGATAGATACCCAGTAGTAGAGTTTCTGAATCCCATGGTAATTCTATTTTGAGTTTTCTGAGGAATCCTTATACTGTTTTTATAGCAGCTGTACTACTTTGCATTTCTACTAACTGTATAAGAGATCCCTTTTCTCTCCATCCTCACCATCATCTGTTATTTTTGTCTTTTCAATGGAGGCCATTCTAGCAGAGGCTAAATGATATCTCACTGTGGTTTTGAGCATTTTTTCATGTATCTTTAGCCATTTATATCTTCAGTTGAGAAGTTTTATTAATTTAACTTCTTGTATCTACTGAGGGTTTTGTTTGTTTGTTTGTTTGTTTGTTGGGGTGGTTATTTTTGTTTTTGGCTTTATCCCTTATGTCATTGTTCATGCATTACTCTAACAACTTCATATTTAATAGGGTTGAAGCTCTTTTTATTGTGAAAATCTGTGAATTTAATGGAGATCTAGTGGTGTGATGGTAAGATGTGCATGTGAGTGGGCATAAGCATTCTATAATCTTACAATTATCTGTCTGCCTTTTGTTGGGTCTCAGTACAAGCTGTCATACAAGAAGGAATACTTAGCATTATATTTTCTAATTTCAGGTTATACAGGAAGAAAATAAATGATTAGATCTATGTGTTTTTCTTTCCTCAGGTAGAGAAGTTTCCCATGGAAAGAAGGCTTTCACCATGGACAGAGATTTGATGCCTTGGGTATATTTCAAAATTATTACCAACACTCCTGCATGAGGAGTTTTTTTTTTTTTTTAATCTTTACTGTGAGTTTCTGGTGTAGTTTCTTGAGGTAAAACCCACAAAGTATGGTATTTCTCTTACAGTTGACCACATGAAACCTTAACTTCTGGTTATTGAAACATTTCTCCGAAGACAATTACTTTACAAAGAGTTTATTTATGCATTGTGGTTCCTCCAGATTTAAATCCAATCACCAGCCTATAGGTTTGCCAAACTTCTGCAACAAAATAATCGTACAGAATTGGAATCTTGATTTACTTTACTCTGGATAGACTGAATGTCCCTTTGGATTTTTTTCTTGTATTGCATTTTTATATAACATGGTTACAAATAGCAAAGTAGGAATGAAATCTTTAGGAAACACCATGAATCTAAAATCACTTTTTCATGATACTCAACACTGAAATTTATGACCAACTATATTCTTATCATACAAATTCTTGATAACGTTTAGCCAAATATCATGATCTTTCACTAAATTTCTTGGAATTTTTTATTAACATGTAATTGCTTGTTTAAAAAGATAAAAAAAAAAAAAACTACACCCTATGTGGAAGGTGAAGAATGGGAATTATAGTCTGTCTCTATAAATGTAGCTTATTATCATCTCACTAGGTTAATGAGAAAATTAACTCCATTTGAAAACATCTGTTCTTATGATGAATTCATGAAGAAAGTATTTTAATATATAAAGATATTTAAACTCCAAAATTCCTTATGTAACTCGTCTAACATAACATTATGTATCTTTGGTTGAGCTAGTTTTAATTCTTTTCTTTTTCTGAAAATTTCATAAGAACCACAACTAAAAATATTTAGATATTTATTTTGTACTTTACAAGAATACATTATGTGTAAATGATATGTAATATTAAAAAATATATATAATAAATTAAGTAGCAAGTTTTCATTTTACAAAGTATTCCTGAGAAGGGGATTGAATCATTCCTACCCTTTTCTCCCCTGTATGCACTTTTGCAATATATCAAGTTTTTAATTGTTAAAGGAGACCAAATAGGCATAAGCTAACAGTTTGAAGAGGGTATAAAATGCTGTGTAGATAGCAACTTTAAAAATGAATCTTTGATGTGTGTCTTCTTTTCATTTTTGCAATTAATTTCAGCTTTTGAAGCTATTCGGAATTTAATTTAAGTCCACAGAGTATAAAATTATGCATAAACTTGAAATAGACCCATATTAGCACAAACAAGGTTGAAAGATCAACAGGATTCAAGACAAATGTTAATTTCAAATGTATAAACTCAACTTTATTGGGGCTTTTAAACCAACTAGCACATTTGTTCCTAATCAAAGGCTTTAATTTAATCATCAGAGACTGTAAGATGCTTTTTAATTCTGCCTCTTTTGGGGGTCAGACTAGCATTTATTGTCACCCAGTTTGAGCAAATATCCACAGATAAATCTAAAATACAAATCCAAAGATACTAAGAAGTTTTATGTAAAATTTTCCTCTTTGAAGTGAATGGCATTAGGAGCTGTGAAAAAAGAAGTTAGAACAAAAGTTTTGAACATCATTTTTTTTTTAAATAAATGAGGAGCTTCCAATTGTAAAAACCGTCTGTGTGCCTACAGTAGTAATAATATGATGTTCTGGATGCACATAAAAGGTGGGGGTGATAAATGCCTTGCACAGATTAGGGACAAGATGAGGAGAAACTAGATCCCCTCTGCCTAAGTTTGTTCCCTATACTAATCTTTCCTGCTTCATATTCTATAACATAAACTCGTATCGGCTGTGAAACAGCAAAAAGGCATCCTTTCATTACCGATCCATTCAGTTAGCTTTATTATTGAATTAGATTATCATATCTTTTATCTATCCAATTATCAGAGAATTAATTAAATTTACAGTTGTACACTCTGGAGCCAATATTACTTTCATCATAATGATTAGGCTGAAGTCTTCAGATATATCACAGTATTAGTGAGTAAAATCCAAGTCCAAAACTGGTTTACATACATTAACTTATTAAGCACCAAGTCATTCATATGAAATATGTATTATATTTCCTATGATAGGAAAGGACATTTGTTCAAGGTGAGGCAGCTTCAAAGGTTGGCAATAAATGCTCTTGATTGTAGATACACTGAATTTCTACAAGTGCAATCATCAATGGCCCCACAGATATCACCGTCCAACCCAATGGCATCTCACTTGTTTTCCTATAAATTTCACAATTGTTAAAAACACTTTCAGAAACGCCTTGAATTGTGTAGCATTCTTAAGTGAGCTGATGCTTTTATCTTAAAAATCCATTTTAGAATTCTCCTAAAGAACAAAGACTATTACCACCACACACACACAAAAAAATAGTAGTAATGTTTTGCATGAAGTGAATATCTAATGTATTTCAACAGGGCTTGTATCTTGATTGATAATAGAGATACTTCAGAATAGCATTACAATAGAAAACCTCCAGGAACATGCTTCACTTAGCAGCTACAGTTTCCATTTCCTTTTCAAGTATTTACATTTATGAATCTTGTAGAAAACAATAACCCTGCTCACATTTGCAATGAGCTCTTTTATTCTTTAGTTACTTTGGGTGGACAATATTTTATGGTTTCATCAGCCACATGTATTTTCAGAATACATAGCAAAAAAACAGTACAAACGAGCAAACAGATAAAGAAAATGTAAATGGCACCAGAGGAAGTCATATATTAAGGAATAATCATGGGCAAATAACAAGAATGCTCTAGGATGTCCAAAGTGTTTATCTGAGCATGTTAATAATACTTTATATACTATCATTGTATGTATTTAATAATAGAAATACATTTTGGAAAATAAAATTATGCTTTGACCTTTCAGCTTTTAGTTTTATGTAAAAGTCATGTTTAAAGGAATTTGTTTGTTTATAATACAAAAAGGTATAACATTATAATATTTAAAGTTTGATTATTTTAGAATTTCACTTACTTAGTGCTTATAAAACATTTCCTCTCATTAATTGAAAGATTCTATTATCTCTAAGAGTGTCTTCTTCCTGAAACAATGTTCTCTTGCATAAATAATTGTTGTTAGATTCATTTTAAATTATAAATACTAATTAATATTTTTTACGTTTTTCAGAAAATAAATATGTACCATATTTAAAAATAGGCCACTGGAACTAAGTATATGTAACCATACCAAAATCATTACCTCTGCAATTTAATTTTTAAAGCTAAAAGCATCAGTGAAGAACATCTCATTGTCTCACTAAAATACAAAGTAAGACCAACGCTATAAATGACAGATATGAGAAATGTAATAGAAGTAATATTTAGAAATCTACTACATGAACTAGGAAAATGACATGGAAAATGATTTACCACGTCATTTTATGCATTATATGACAAGTATATTTTTCCATGTATATAAATATCATACATAATATTCCACTCTCTGTTTCTTTTTAAAATCAAAATGTAAAAGTGACCTTTTATGTTATGTCCTGGTTAGGGAACCCAGAAGCACTGGTTAGAAAAACCACAGCACTGCTATTTCCTGACAGTTTCAGGAAATATCATACCAATTTTGGTTAAGATCCTTTAGCTAAGGGGAACTCTGTACATACTGATGACAAAATAATGCTTTCTTTTCAAATTTCTGTTTTCAAAGCTGGGTTGCCTAGTTTTGTTTAACTAGGCCTACCATATCTTCAGCTACCTTTCCAATATTCTAAGTTTCATTTAAGCTATCAAAGTTATTTCATTTCTTCAAGCCACAGACTTCCTTTTAACATCCATCACAATGAAAACTGACTAAAGAGCTCCAAAGAGTTAATGTGGTTTGGAAAATGTGCCAAAAGCTTTCTTGGTAAATTTATATCCTCTGAGAATTAACATAAAAATAGCCTCAAACTTGTAATATGAACTGCTACAAATGAAAAAAGAAAGTATAAAATATAATAAGTTCCAGAGTGTATTCTTAGCTTGATTTCCTATTAAACTGATCCTTTCTACTATTATTAATATTGTGTATAATATTCACTACATGCATTTAATACAAGAAGAAACTTTAAATTCATGAATTTCAAATTACAACTCATTTAAAATCCATAGAACTACAAGGGAAAGAGCCATAAGCCCAAGTCTTCTTAACTGGTCTACAAATAGCATTATCTTCTGTAATGGTCATTCTGCATAAGGTATGGAAATTAAATTATTCCCTGGAGTTCTCTATAGTTCAGGCATCCAGCTGATATGCTATAAAAATGACCCTACTGTCTCTTTGCTGCAGATTTGTATTCATTGTAATGGAGTTGGCCAACAGTGCTTATAGATGTGTTATTTTTCAATTCCAGATATAGTATAGAAGGTTTGCATCCAAAAATATATAATGTATTCTATCAAAATTTTGAAAGATTTCAATATTCAGCACACTTTCATAAAAATAGAAATAGGTAAAACGAAAAAGGTGCTTTAGGAAACTAATGATTTATTCTAGTTTGAAAATTACCCAAAGAATTTGCATAGCAAGCACAGAATATTGTGAAAATTAAATCAATTTTATAGGGCACATAATTATTATTAGCATACTTTTATAGAGAACATTTCAGTACTTACTCAATTGATTCTGTTCATCGTCCATTCCCACCGAAACTGCAGTCCTGTATGAAAGAAACTAAATCATTCAAGATGGCTCGGGTGTGTGTGCTGCCAAAATATATCCATTCACAGATTTGGAAGAATTCTAAGGGGGAAAGATCTTTTCATTTTGTAGCATTGCAGTTGGCATTAAGTAAGTGAAAGAGCTGACAGTGGCTAATGCTTTGGCCACCAATCTTGTAAAAACCACACAGAGCAACATCTCTGAACAGGAAAAAAGGTGCATAAGTGCCATGGGAACAAACGCCCCTCTGTGGAGATCAGACCCAACACTTTGTCATGTGAAAATATTTTTTTTCAGATACCGGGGTAATAATACACAAAAGTAGCTTCCAATTGGATTTCTTTTAACCTACAGACTATTAACGTTTTTGTTAAAGATTAAAGTGATTACATTATGCATAATATTATATATAAACTAGTGTATTTTACAAATATTGCAATCCCAAAACTACCAATGATGTTTACTGTAATTTTGTTAATAATACTCAGATTTTCATCACCCAGACACAGACAACAATTTTGACATGTGTAATTTCATGAACTGCTTTTTTTCTGATTTTTAAAGCATCTCTTGCTCTTCATTCCCTTAAGCTTTAATTATCTTCTACTTTCTCTTTACCTTTTTGTTTTTATTAAATCAAATGAAGAAAATGAAAATAGCAACAAGTAGCTATGAAGCCAAAGCAAGGTATTTTAATGAAATAGTTCTTATTTTTGGGAAATTTAAAAACTCTCAAAAACAAGAGAAAATGAAGAAAAGTCTAGAAAAAGCAAGAAATATGTTTACATAAATATGCAGAGTTAAGAATTATAAACAAGTCAGGAATATTTTATAAACTTAAAAATGTCTTAGCAAAGTATGTCAAGAATGGAAGAAAAAGTATCCAATGTACTCAGCCCTACTATGAAGTGAATTTATAGCTTTTATATGAAGTCTATAACCCAACTATAGTACAAAAATATGGGGAAAGGACCAAGGAAGGGGAAGGGAGGGGGGAAGTCAGGGTGGAGGGAGGGCCATGGGTAGGGCCACACCTACAGTGCATCTTAGAATGAGTACAGGTGAAACCTACTAAAAACAGAATACAAATGTCTACATACAATAACTAAGAAAATGCCATGAAGGCTACATTGAACAGTTTGATGAGAATATTTCAGATTGTATACAAAACCAGCACATTGTACCCTTTGATTGGACAAATGTACACAACTATGATTTAACAATAAAAAAATAAATTAAAAAAAAGTCTTTGTGAATCTCTTCTGTAGCTTTCATTAAATCTATAGATTTTGTTCAGAGATGTTTTTGTTTCTCTGCATTTTTCTAGCTGTAGCCACTACTGTCTGTAATAGATAATAAATCCCAGCACATAGGCAGGTAACTTTTCTTCTAGTGTACCCTAAAAAATACTTTCTGCAGTTGCTTTTTGCTTCAGCATTCTCTGTGTGCTCAGTCCTTGGTACAGTTCCCTTCTCTGCACCATAAAATCGCATGGTTTAATGAGCTAAAAGTCAAATCATTGTTTGGCTTAAAAATAATAATAATAATAAAATAAATTGAGGGTGAGCATAGCCTGAAAAGTTCTCCCAATCATATAAAAGTCATTGATTTTTTAGTACTTTGTACATCACATTATACATTATCAATATCCTTCCTTACTTCAGTAGCCTGTGACCCTGTCATTGGTCATAAACTGACTGGTCATAAAAGAGATTATGAATAGGCTGGGCTTGGTGGCTCATACCTTTAATCCTAGCACTCTGGGAGTCTGAGGTGGGTAGATTGCCCGAGCTCACAGATGGGAGACCAGTCTGAGCCAGAGTTAGACCTCCTCTCCCTAAAAATAGCTCTGCGTGTGGCAGGCACCTGCAGTCCCACCTACCCAAGAAGAGGCTGAGGCAAGAGAATCATTTGAGCCCAAGGGTTTGAGGTTGCTGTAAGCTATGACACCATAGTACTCTACTGAGGGTGACAAAGTGAGACACTCTTTGACTGTACAAGACACTAATCTCAGATTTTCTCTGTCTCAGAAAAAAAAAAAAAGAGAGAGAGAGAGAAAGAGATTATGAATAGTGTATAGTGTTAATTAAAAAGGCTACATATACTCGTGTATATCCTGGAAAACTATATTGAGCTTTTTGTATATCGACCAAAGAGGCTCTTCAAGTCTGTGACTTTCTTTTCGTGTTCACTAGCCCTGTGCTGTTAAGGCTCTTGTGCTCTTCCAGAGTACGTTGCTACTGCATGTTCTTGCCCTGAAGGTCTCCATTCCTCTGTTTCTAGCCAAAGGCAGGGTACATACAGTTATCAAGATTATTTTTCTAAAGCAGCCTCTGATATTATTTTTCACCTCATAATAATCCTCAGGGGATTACCAAAGTTTGAATTCCTCATGACAATGATAAGTCTTCATAACCTGTGCTTTTTTTTTTTTCTCATTCTTTAACTGCTAAACCCCAAACATGTCCTATTCATTAAACTATGGGTTGACTTCTCCATGTTGAAGTCTCTGACTTTTCAATTTTCTCACACCACCTTTCTCTGAACTAATCTCAATCTGTTGCATTAAATTCATTGGCTTTGTTTTGGTTTAGGTTTAAGTATTTTGAAAATATATTGAGAGCAGATATCATGCATGTTCATGTTTATATAATTAAAGTCTAATGTTTCCTTTGAACCTCTTAGCTCAATTAATGTTTGAGTTGGATATGTACATTTATCTTCCTATAAAAGCGATTTGATTAATCGTATGCATTTCCAGACATGAAGATATGTTTTGTAAGATTATGTATTAAAAACTGATCTTTTTACTGCCATTTAGTGGCTAAAAATAAATCTGTTACAAGATAAATGATTACCATTTCTGAGTGTACAATATAGTAAAATATATGAAGTGTATAAAGCTTTAAGTGTACATAATTTAATCCTTTAATAAAACAGTATGACAATATCCATTTCAAGTAATGTAGTTTAAAATATATCTGGTAATTTTTTCTTACTTGTTTTAAAAATAGATGCCAAATATATGTATTTTTTCAGTTTCCTATTTTATTTTCTAATTTCTCTGTGTGTCAGGATGTCTATCAGCTTGCTTGTTAAAATTCACCACATGACTAATTTCCCTAATCTAATACACTGTCTGCATATGGTGGTGATATTTGTGGGAAATTCACTGAAAGAAATTCTGCCTCACCCTCCCACCCTTATGCTACTGAGCCCTTCAAGTAACATGATAGCCAGAGCTGAAGGGCAATACACCAGATGCTCACCCCCAGAAACCAACAGAGAAAAAGATCCAAAATACTCTCAGCAATATAATCTCAATTTATACTCAAAAGAATACTAATTTACGTTCAAAATAATCATCATGCTAATTAATAATTCCATTGCAGGATAATGGTGCAAATTAAGAAACAATAGGCAATTTCTCATTTTAGATGGAGAATCAGGCATGGCGTAGTCTCAACCGTTAGATGGGAAATGTGATATCTGGCAGGGTGGTAAAATTCCACCAGCAGAGACAAGAAATGCAAAAGCTAAAAAACTGTTGTCTCAGAAGATGAGCTAACTACCAATATAAATGTAGGACAAAAGTAGAAATGGAAATACCAGGATCTAATGCACACATTTTTAAGTACAAATATGGAATCAGTTATTCAGTGTAAGCAAATATATAGGAATATAATTTTATACATTCACACAATAAACTTTTACTGATTTTCATATCCTAGGCACTGTGACAGGTTCCCACATAACTTTTGCAAAAATGATGTGTCTCTGTCTATTTGAATCTTACAGTTTAATGTAAAAGATAAGAAACATCAATCTAATAAAAGAAATATAAGGAATTTTGGTTCAAAATAGAAGAGAAAAGTCAGTGGAAGAATTGCAAAATGTGAGATATTTTACTTGTCTCTTAAATGATGGATTCATGAGTTTTGCCAAATGGATTAAGGGAAGAAGGATATTTCAGACACAACATAATTCAAATTTTTGGATTCATCACAGAGTTTGGTAAGTGTATATATGATTTGCTCCTCTGTACAAAAATGTGTTACATTTATATCACAAACATACTTTTTATTTGAAATATTTATTCCTATTGAACAATTTATGTGTGTGTTATATTTAACCACCTGCTCTTAGTTCTATTTACTAATCATCAGTGCTAGACAAAGTGAGGACACTGCAAGTTTCAATTCTAGGCTTTTTTGCCAAGTGGCTTTCAGTTGATAGAAGCACACCATTGAAAAAGAAGAAACCATAGATATAAGGAAAAAGATAGGTAATCTCAAAGCATTAAACTAAATGAAAAATGTCAAACTCTGAGCTTACACATTGCTTATGACATTCCGGAAAAGACCAAAAAAAAGGGTGGAGAGTAAAGAGCAGAGTGGTGATTGCCAGTGGTTGGGGCAGTTGGAGACTTAACTAAAAAGGAAAAGCATGAGGGGGTTTGAGATACAAGTTAACTGTCCTCTAGGAAGAATATGGTCGTGCTGACAGAACTCTAGGCGTTTGCAAAAACTTACAATGTTGGGCAACAAAAAAAGTGAATTTTATTTGACATAAATAAAAAACACATTTGAAAAAGAATATGTAAAATTTTTCAATGTATTGCAAAAGTTTGTTCAGCATGATGTATGTTTAAGTCGGTCTAATAACATATTAGGAATAGAATATAAGCAAACAGAGAAGGAACAAAGAAAGAAAGAAAAGATGAAGATGGGAAGGCAGAGGAAGAGGAGGAGAGGAGAGTGAAGAACAATTGGAACATTATTCTGAGGGTGCCAAAGATATAAGACCTCCAGAACTTTAAATGATTGATGCCATAGTCGCAGAAAAGCTTGGTTGATTTTTCTAAAATATATTTTTGCCTCTATTTGAAAAACAATTATTTATTTCTGTAGCTCACAATGGGATGTTTCACTCAGATTCCCTTTTAATTTCTCTTCGAAATCACTGTGACTGATAAGAATCACCTCATCCAGGGCCTGTCTCCTTTCCAGGCCTTGCTCATCAAATGACTTCTTAACATAATATAACTATCTAGTCATCTCCTCTCAATTTGGTATAATTCTAGTCATCTCCTCTCAATTTGGTAAGAAGAAAACCTTACTTTCAAAGGAATAAGATGTAACCTTTATTGAGACTGAAGCACAAACCAGTTTCCTGCTCTGTCCAACACTGATTCCTTCCTTTTCTAATACTTCCAAAGGTGGTGAATACAATAACACGTCTTAATAAACATTCTACACACTAATCTAATATCCATTGCACATTCTACAGTAATTTCCAAGTTGAGGAAAATAAAACTCTTTCCCTTATAGTTAACTAATTAAAAACATAAAGCCACTCTAAAAAACAATGGAAAGCTGAAGTTTGAGAACATCCGAAAACTATAATTACACATCCATCTCTTTTGTAAACAGATAGCATCATAAATATGTAAAACCATTAGCTTAGTTTAATTCTCAAAAGTTCTCTTAGTTATTTCTCAAAAGCTTAGTTCATTTATTAGATAATGAAAGATAAAAACAATTTATTCTGAATTGCACCTATGACTTCACTCTAATTTCCTTCTGAAAGAATTTTTTTAAAAATCAAAAATACTAGAAATCCATTTTAATGGATCATAGCCCTAAATTAATTTCCTGAGAATACTCACAAAACATTGAATAAAATTTCTTTGCTAGATAATACATGACTGCTATTGGAAACCTGTTTAAATTGCAATTAAATTTTATCATTAGTACATAAAAATATTAGAGTTTGAAACCTAAGTAAATGATTTAATGCAACAAAAATTCCAAGTATTATTTTTTTTTTCTGTTTAGAATAAAAAGATAATGCACTTAATATTTGGAGACTGTCTGATTATTCTTGCAACATGAGTATTTATATGTAAAGATTTTCTGTCTTGAAGGATGTACTGTTTGAAGAATTAATATAGAATAAAATATCTGAGTATTTATGATAAAGAATTGAAACAAACAATATTTACATAAAAAGTCAGCATTTTGAATCATGAGGTGTGAGAGGGAACAAAGGAAGACTAAAATAAATTACTTGATTAAAGAAGAAACAAATTCATAGAGAGAGGTGATGACACATTGTCAGGAAATAGCTTGAGGCAAAATAGGTGAAAATCACAAATACAAAGAGGAGAAGAGAAGCCCAGAAAGGGAAACAAAATTGCAGAGGAGGAGCACAAGCTAAGGCTTCCTCCTTATTCTGAGCAGGACATGTTGACAGCATGCTGAAAGAATTAGGGTCTCATCAGTCTGAGGGCCACAGACTGTGCGGAAGAGGCAGAATCAGATAAATAGAGTCTATAAAAAAAAGTCAAGGGAACAAAATGATTTTGAAGGGAATATTATGTTCCTGCCAAAATCCCTTGCTCAAAAAAGGAAAGACAGATGATCCCTCCTGTTACATGACAGTTGGGTCATAATCTCTGGTTTATTCACAGATAAGAATGACACTATTTTTAAGTCAACCCATAGATGATCTAGGACACTATCTATCCATCAAGGAGAGGTTGACCCTTTGCTAAAGAAAAAGACTGGAAACAGGAATCGTGGATTATTTCTTCAAAATTAAAAAAAATACAATTAATGGAATTGTTCTAATAAATATGACTTATTTTACTGTGTGTGTGTGTGATTTAATTAGTGTGTCTAAGCATTCCAATTAATGACTTGAGTTCTTAAATTTTCAAATGCAATAAAAGATCTCTTAACTGACTTCCATTTAACTTACTGACCTGATAAATTGACATTTTTCATTCTGTACAAATGCCCATAGTTCAATTATGCCCATAAATTAACATTTCTGCTCCCACTATCAACTTTAGTTATTTGTTCTTCAATTTGTTTACCACACTAGTACCAAAATTATAATCATACAGTAATTGTCTTACTGTAAATATACAAGGGAAGCTGATGGACAAAATACAATGTAAATAATAGTTGTTTTGTTACTAATTACGCTAGACCAATACTGCAACAACCTATGAAATTCATTTCATTGGCGTCCAGGGAAATGGTTTGAAGCTATTATCATTACTATTTCTCTCAAAATAAATATAAAATAAAATGAATAAAACTAATCTTTTAAAGATGTCATTTGTATTTAGTACGGAGCATGTTTAGGTCTATTTACTAAACTTTGTGATGTTGAGCAGGTTATTTTACCTCTCTGACTCTCTGCTCTCAAAATCTTGAATGGAAAGTGTATGATTTCAAATATGATTACAACTTTATTTCCCTTCCTACATGCTCTTGTTACAGTATTATTTAATCTTTCCTTTATAAAGCACTGAGTTTAACATTCTCTCTCCTTGATCCTAAATCTTTTTAATTTCCTTGAACGTATGGAATGGTGGATGTGACTATGTGTGTCTTCTAGGCTAGAACATAAAAGCTTCCAGCTGGTTCTTAAGGACTCTTGCTCTTGTATCTCATAGGCCTTCTATGAGGAAATTAACCCTAGCACTGGCCAAAAAAAAAACAAACTAACAAAAAAAAAAAAAAACGTTGAGGTCCAAATGAAGGACAAATGAACACTCTGCTTTCAGCCTCAGGCAGTAGCCAGCAGCAGCCAGGACCAACTTGACAACATGTGCATGAGGTATCCTGGAATAAAATCCTCCAGTCCCCAGGCATATTGTCCCAGTTGATGTTGTATGGACCAGAAATGAATTTTTGATGCCTATCCTTATAAAATTACAGTTTCACGGAAATTAAAAATTGCTAGTTTTACAGGCCACTAAATTTTGAGGAGTTAAGTAATGCAACAAAACTACACAGTGGCCAAGATAATTATCTTACACCATCAGGTTATTAAGATTGATTATAAAGATAAAAATTAAACTCAAAGTACTGTGCCAAGTGCATAGTACATAGAGCACAGAGTGTCTGTCCATCCCTTTCATAACAATTATTAATGAAAGACACTAAATTTCATTTAATGGTGTGTACATTTGTCCGGAAATTGATTTACTTTACTAAAATTGAACATTCAATATAT
Source organism: Nycticebus coucang (assembly GCF_027406575.1). Classification (NCBI taxonomy): domain Eukaryota; kingdom Metazoa; phylum Chordata; class Mammalia; order Primates; family Lorisidae; genus Nycticebus; species Nycticebus coucang. The sequence goes on along the minus strand of NC_069780.1, from coordinate 60,467,063 downwards.
CCAGTTTGCTTAGTGGATTTATAGCGATTTAATTTACAGTTAATAAAACTATAAAAAATTATCTCAATGATTAGTGTTTTTTCCATAACAAAATATGACAAAGACTTTAAGAAAATTCCTCGGGTGGCGCCTGTGGCTCAAGGAGTAGGGCGCCAGTCCCACATGCCGGAGGTGGTGGGTTCAAACCCAGCCCCGGCCAAAAAAAACACAAAAAAAAAAAAAAAAAAAAGAAAATTCCTCATGGTCTCATCATGCATAATGGTGTTATCTAGAGCTGGAAATGTCCACCTAAAAGTACACTACGTGCAATAACTATAAAATGTAAAATAGTTGAGTTCACTTCGTTATCAAATTTGCAAGGAAATGACAATGCAATATCTTAATTTTTTGCTAATATATGAGAAAAATTCAAAAACATTGATTATAAAGTTTTCTATATTCTCACAGAAACACCTTAATAGTAGTAGAAAGATGGAAAGAACACAAAAAGTATGTGAGAAATTATCGTCTCAATTCAAATTAGATATTTTGCATCTGTCAGCCTATGTTTTGAAGTTGCCTTTTGGGGCAAAAAATACGTTTTACCTTTTGCATTTTAAAAATTAGTATTGAATTTACTGAAAGCAATATGAAAGATAGGTCATTTTTACTTTAAAATGAAAATTACATAACTTCATTTTTCTAAATAAAACTCAAAACTCATACATCTTTGAAATAACTTTGAGGCGTTTGCACTAGATAAAATAAGTTTTCTTAAGAAATGTAAATTTAATTAATAATATACACAATAAATATAAAGTTATTTTCTTCAAGTGCCTTCATTTATCAAAAACATTTCAACTATTTAAATTCTGTGGTAAATTATAATCAAATATGGATTTTTCTGAAGACCAAGCACTAGAATATCGATACCTTGTGCATCAAATTATTCATCTTCATCCTCAACTCTAAAATTGAACTTTCAATATATCCACTAAGGAAATGGTGGTCAGTGTCCCAAACTGTGGAATAATTTCTCTGTGGACTAAGGTTGTTATTAGCCTAGATGACAAATTTAGAGTTACACCCCAAACACAGCACAATGTTTTTTTCCCCTTCTGTTTAAGTAATACGCAATAGGTAGGAGTAGCCGATTAGGATCTTCAAGCCTCCAATAGGTCTTCCATTATTTCAATAGATTCAATTAACCTAAATTACCAGATGACTATTTTAAAGGCTACCAGGGATTGCCTCCCCTCCCCCTTTTTTGTTTTATACTAAATATTTCTAATATAACTCTAGTCACAATACTCTTACAAATGTCCTTGAACTATGTGTAAAATGGAAATTTCAACTTTTGAAAGAACTATTAAAAGGATCCAGTAACTCCAATAACTATAAAATCCTATAAACACACTCACCACACACAGAGGAATAATCAATGTAGAAATATTCCCTTGACTCTCTTTTGTATGATTTATGTTTGTGAGGCTGTTAGAAGGAAACCGATAAAATGTTTAAGTATATAATTTAAAGTTGAGTGTTCAAGTATTTGAGCTATAAGTTGGGGGAAAGCATCTCAACTTTTACAAATTTTAAATAAAATGAAATTTACTTAACATGCTAAAATATTGCTTCATTAAATGTTTTTCCACATGCCCACTGGATCTCTGCACTGTCTTGTTATTGCAACATTTCACTCAAACATGAAAAATACCGTATTTGACACATTACTTCAGTGCTTCAATAAGGCCAGTAAGAGGAAATTTAAATTTATATTAGCTTCTGTTTTAGTCAGGGTTTTTCTCTCCTCTGCTTCTTAGCAGTTGCTTATTCCTTACCCAAATCACAGGTGGATCTTCCCTACCCAGTTGACTGATCACATGTTTCTCTTCTAGAAACACCCCTTAAAGATACACTCAGAAATAACTTTTTACCAGCTATGTAGGTATCCCTTAATCCTTTGACACCTAAAATTAATTATCACAGCTACCTACCATCCAGAGACCATGCAGAATATATTTTCCCTTGATAAGAAACAAAGTTATTCACTGTTTTACTTATATCATTCGTCTATGTTGGTATATCTTAAAATAGAGAGTTATTGACTTTGTCATTTGAATGAATGACAAAGAGATGAACAGAGGTGATCGAATTTGAAGTAAGACTAAAAATTTTTCCAGGAATATTTAAAAATATCTTGTTTTATTGTGAATTATGTGGTAAAATATTTAGATGTTGTGAATTAGGAATCTGTGTCTGGGGAAGGTAGGAGGAGAGACAGATGGGTGTGCTCTCACGTAACAGGCATGACGTAAGGGTCTACGGCATATCTCCTGGGCGAAGAGCACAGCCATGACAGGGACTTTACCTAAGAAATGCAAACAATGTAATCTAATCCTTTGTAACCTCATATTGAGCTGAAATTAAAAAAAAAAAAAAAACCAATTTGAACCATTACATGTCAGTAAGAGAAAAGGAAATTTGTAGAAAATTACATACAGTATGATACTACTTATCGTTTTATATGAATTACGCACACACCTATATGTAAAAAGGGGTATAAAACTTAAACTAGTATTCACTTATAATAATGATGTATTGCTGTGAAATATGTAAAACATGGTAAAAAATAAAATTAATGTTGATTTATACGTTATCAATCTGTGTTATTTGACCTTTAAGGATACTAAATATATTTTAAGCAGCAAAGGCAATTTAGGATATTGCTTCAGGTATTTCACACCTAAAATATGTATACATGTTTTTAACTTCAAACTGAATGACTATTATTTTCAAGACAATGAGTTTCTCTTACAATAATTCTAAAAGAGTCATATTTTCAATGATGATTACATTCATACTGTTGTGCCCTCTAAATTTTTCATATTTCTTATGATTATTTAATATAAAAATACACTTTTGTGAATTTTGAAAATAAAATATTGAGTTACCCAAATATTCTATTTTTTAAAATTTTAATAGATTTAGCAGATACAAGTGGAGTTTTATTATGTGAATATGTTGTATAGTAATGAAGTCTAGGCTTTAGGTATACCCATTAGCTGAACCGTGTACATTGTACCTGATAGTTAATTAATTTACTACTTAACATTAAATGAGAAATTATGGGATGGGAAGCACCTGTGGCTTAGTAGGTAGGGCACTGGCCCCATATCCCAGAGTGGTGGGTTTGAACCCGGCCCCTGCCAAGCTGCAACAAAACATAGCCAGGCATTGTGGCAGGTGCCTGTAGTCCCAGCTACTCATGAGGCTGAGGCAAGAGAATTGTCTAAGCCCAGGTGTTGGAGATTGCTATGAGTTGTGACACTACAGCACTCTACCGAGGGCAACAAAGTGAAACTCTGTCTCTAAAAAAAAGAAAAAAAGAAAGAAATTATAGCTAATGCAATAGGACAAGAAAATGAAATAAAGCAATGCAGATAAGGAAAGAAGAAATTGAACTGAATGAAAAGTTAATGTCCACACAAAAAACTTCACACAAATATTTATAGCACTTTTACTCATAATTGACAAATATTGGAAGCAACCAAGGTATTCTTCAATAGGTAAATGAAAAAACAAACTATGGTACATTCATTCACTTGAGAATCAATTACTTTTTAGAAAATTAATTATTGATATAAAGGAATTAACTAGCAAGCTATGACAATGTAAACTCCTCAGTAAAAGAAGTAAGTGTGAAATGCTACCTACCATGACGCACAATTTTAACTATTTGACACTTTGGAATAGCAAACAATAGAGTTAACAAAAAAAAGATCAGTTGTTGTCAGGGCTTTAGGTATGTGGATAAGGATGAATAGGTAGAGATTAGGGGATCTTAGGGTGGTGAGACTATTCCATGAGACACTGTAACATTGGATACATAAGGACGCATTTCTAAAGCCCATAGAAGTGTGCTGGATGAAGAGTGAGCTGTCATGGAAACTGTGTACTTTAGTCACCCTATCAATACCCATTCATCATTTGTCCCATATTAATGCATGATGTTAATAATAAAGAAAATTTTGTGTGGTTGGTGGTAGAGGGAACAGCTGGGAGCTCTCTGAACTTTTTGTACAATTTTTTTTGTAAAACTGAAACTGTTCTTTAAAAAGTCAATTAAAAATATGCTACCTGATGTGAAATATTGAAATGTTCAAAATGTTTTAAAATGTATTCCTTTACATATTTTATGTTAGCATTTGTATGCACCCATAAAATAAGAAGCATCAAAATGTTAATATTTTTCTTTGCCTCTATTGGGAAATTATTTATTATTTATTTATTTTTGAGATAGAGTCTCAACAGGTCACTCTTGGTAGAATGCTGTGGCATCTTAGCTTACAGCAATCTCAAACTCCTGGTTTAAATGATCCTTTTGCCTCAGCCTCCCGAGGAACTGGGACTATAGCCGCCTCCATAAAACCCAGCTATTTTTTAGAGATAGGGTCTTGCTCTGTCTTAGGATGATCTCAAACCTGTGAGCTCAGGCAACACACCTGCGTTGGCCTCCCAAGTGCTGTGATTACAGGTGTAAGCCACTGCATCTGTCTCACTACTTGGGAAATTTAATGACTCTTATTTCTCGCCCGCATATAGAGTACCACAATATTTGTCTTCAATCATATTTTATCCCCTCAATATTAACAAAAAAAATTTTATTGGAAAAATAGCCATTTCTGATGTTTTTGAAAATGTATATAAGCATACTAGAGAAGTTAAGTAAGAGAAGATTCAACTTCAAAATGAAATAACTCCATGGTGAGATTTGAGGCAAAATATTTAAATAAAATGAAAATTAGAATGCTGGATGTAATACTATGTTCTTGATCTAAAAGAGTCCTCAGGAAAGAGCATTTGATGGATTTTCAGATTAGAGATTTTACATTTTTAAAGGCAGCATACAAATGTCAAATCTTTCTCTCTGAAGTGTCCTTATTCTCTACCAATTGTTCTCATTTTCTTTCGCTTCCACATGGATCATGTTTTATTATATTATCTTGTTTTACATTTTTCAACTTTCAGAGTTATTCTTCCTACTGACTTCATTCTTTTTCCTTACTTAAAATATCCTGAGGTTTTGGTATATGTCAGAAGCAGACTATTTTTTTTAATAACATGAAACTTTATCTGATACTGTTAAAAGTATTTTTCTTGTTCATGGATTGGAAAAGTGGACAGAAGGAGAGAATCAATACAAATTATGTTGAACCACATGTACAAAAGGAATGCCAAGGCAATCTAACCGAAAAGTATCTATATGCAAGAGACACCAAAAATCATTCCCATGGGTTCAAGCTTAAAGAATGAAAATTTAGGCCAGGAATGTTTGTCATGGAAAAGGACCCCTATGCTTTGAGCGGAAATCCCTATATACGGGCTGTGTTTGGATCATTGCCTTTTTAACCTTTCCTAACACTGAACTTGAAAGTGAAGGCTAAGATTTTCAACCTCTAACTTGAAGATTAAGATTTGCAATCTCTAACTCGAAATTTCTGTATAGAGAGAACACTGGCATCTATAAGCGAAACCTGTCCTGTCTGTACAAACCCTCACACCTTCTCTTTCTTATGCTTCAATTCCTAAGATAGCTCCTTAGGCATCCTTGTTAGAAAGCCAACATTTACTGATGATTTTTTTTTTTTAATTTTCCCAGATACAAGTTCGAATTTCATAATGGATCAATAAAACTAAAAAGTTCTTTATTCAAAATCTGCTTTTAAAAATTACTGACAAGAGCACTCAGAAACAATGACTCTTACTAAACTCATTAAATATTAGCATATTATTTTCTTTTTCTTTTTGGTTTTGCATTTTTGACCAGGGCTGGCTTTGAACCCACCACCTCCAGCATATGGGGCTGGCGCCCTACTCCTTTGAGCCACAGGTGCCGCCCAGCATATTATTTTCATTAGTACTTACTTGTTAGCCCTGTTTGGGCAGTGGCCATGTTATTTTTACTATTAATTGTCTAAACCAATGTTTAGTGTACAGTTTGGAGGTAAACCTTTCTTCAGTGAAGTTTCTAGGTAATAAAAGTTTATTCAATAACAAGAAATGATCTGTGTCTCCAATCCAAACTCTTATAAGTGACATGGGTAGTAGGTATAGAAACCCCAGGCAAAAAAAGTAATCACACTAAAAATGTATTATCTAAGTCTACAAATTGCATTGAAATTTCCTATGGAGGGCAGAGATCTAGTATACTTTTCTAATGTCAAAAAAATTAAAAAATCATTTAGGTACTAAAAGATAGCTCTGATGTCCAGTCTGGGAAGATGATTGGAAGAAGTAATCCTAAAGCTTTCCTAAAGTGAAAATGAAGTGGGGGTGCTGGAAATTGTCCCACAGGGAGAGGTTAGACAATGACAGAATGAAAACTAAGAACATCTCTTTGGAAAGAAAGAACTTAAGGAAACTTAAGGAAGGATGTCCTATTAAAAGTTTCCATGGCAAGTGATAACTAGTTGAAAGAATGAGGGTACTTAAGTTACACTTTAAATAGTAATGCCAGAATATTGCCCTAAATTCTATCTCATATGTCAGTCTTGTATTAATTGTGTTCTTGATAAAAGGGATCCTTCTAGCATCCAAAACCCACTTCCCTATTACATTGTAATTTTTTATATCTATATAATTTAAATTGAAAATTTGTCTGTCCTCTTTACTGAGTTATAAGATGTGGATTTTATTTAAATCAGAAAAAAACTATGTGGAAATATAAATTAAATATTTATTAAATTTATATTTCTAAGATACCAAGAAAAAATACTAATTTTACTTGGAACTGCCCTGTATAATTTGATCATATTAAATTTAATTAATTTTCTGTCAATGCATTGACAAAGACGGACCAATATGATCAGTTCAGTTTTAAGAAATCTTCTGATTGTTGTAAATAGGTCATATAAGTTACAAAATTTCTCTTATTTTAGGTGTTTTTTGTTTGTTTTGGCTTTTTTTTTTTTTTTTTGAAAAAGAGTCTCACTTGGTTGCACTCAGTATAGTGCCATGGTGTCATAGCTTACAGCAACCTCACAATCTTGGGTTCAAGCAATCCTTTTGCCTCAGGTTCCCAAGTAGCTAGTACTATAGGTGCCCACCAAAACATCTGGCTGTTTTATAGAGACCGGGGTTTTGCCCCTATTCAGGCTGGTCTAGAACACCTGAGCTCAAGCAATCTACCTGCCTCAGCCTCCCAGAGTGCCAGGATTAGGAGTGAGCCATCTGGGCTTACTGGTAGTATTTTATAAACTCTATGTACCAGAATTTTGGAAATTTTGGATTAAATATTGTGAATTTCATAAATGCATTTATTGATTATTCAGGTAATGCTTATTATTATAATAATTCAACAGAAATCTGCAACAAATTCAGTTTTTCTTTTAAATATTACTGTTTAAATTAAAATTAATAGAAATTAAATCTATTTTTTAGAGAACAATCACTTATGTGAGTCATACCTAATAAATAATTTGTAAATTATGATATAGAAAATGATTTATAGCATTAAGTAGATAAAATTAAATAAAGTAATTCTCCAAGGTGTTTTAAACCAATTATGACATTAGCCATCTCTCGTTACCTTTACATAATGCTAGCTGTATAAATATGCACTCGTAGAAACGCAGTACAAAGTATAATAGGAAAAACTGAAGAAAAACAGAAATCTTAATAAGAAACTCATTAAAAGTGATAGGAGAGAGAACAAAATGAAGTAGAGAAAAAGAAAGTCAGGGCTATATATAGCTTTATACTTGGCCACTTTCCTGCCTCTGCATCCTGGATAATGATTAATTCTGATTGAAGAACAAAGACTACTGGTTTGATGTGCTTAACTAGCTGAATTCCTCGGAGGAAAATGAACTGCCATCTAAAAAGAGACTGAAGATTTTAAAGTTGAATAATTTGACATATAACTAAATTTTAATAGTGACACAACCATTAAAGAGTGCATTTGTCTTTTTTGTTTTCATATTATGTTAGGAAAACAAACTATCTTATTGTCATTAGTGCTTTGTAACTATAGAATTTACTAATGTCTCAAATGAATCTTATCACAATTATCCTAAATCCATTTATTGACCTAGAATCTAATAGACATGTTTCCTGGTCATTCTAAAAGACTAACACATTGTTAAAAGTCTAAACATACACTTTTGTTTTCCTTCGCATTTTGAAGATGCTGAAATTATTATGTGATTAATAATTAATAATTCATGTCAAAAGAAGCTCTGTGCTAGGCAGGGGAGTACATTGTGATTTCTGATTGTTGTCATCATGTGCACATGACCAAGCTTAGAGGTTCTAAAATGGTCCAACTCACCTAATTGTCAACTTTGTTGAATTATTTTTACTTGAATCACCACTGGTAGTTTGATTTAAACCAGGATCCCTGTTTTAATTTAAGATTTCTTCAAATGTGTTGTATTTCTCTGTGGCTATAGACTCTTGTCCTGCCCTGACTGGAATGCAGGTCAATGTACCTTTTATGGGATACTTTTCTATGCTGGTGAGGGACTAATGTCTAAGTGTTTAACCTATCACCAGGTTATTTAAGGACTTACAGGTAACTTGTTTATACTGGCAGATGCCCCTGTGGCTGGTGTCCAGTTTAATCCTACCCAGATAGTCATTCTGTAGAACAACCTTGATCAGTAGGAAAGTTAGATCTAGGTGAGGCAGTCAGGTGGGACATGGGAAAGCAGCATAAGAAAAACACACGAAACAATAGAATCAGTTTATTATTCTCAGATCCACAAGAGAAGAGAGGGGTGTTAACCAGGAACGTCAAAAAGATCACAGGGGCAATAGGCTCAGCAAGTGAGGGAGGACCAGAGAGAAATTGTCTATGGGCCAAGGACTTTACGGGGGTCTGGGGAATTACTCAAGCAGGTTTCCTGCAGGGAATTCTTTTTTTTTTGCTTTTTTTTTTTTTTTATTGTTGGGGATTCATTGAGGGTACAATAAGCCAGTTACACTGATTGCAATTGTTAGGTAAAGTTCCTCTTGCAATCATGTCTTGCCCCCATATGAGTCCCACGCAGTCACACCTTGAGTGTGGTCACTGTGACTCATCTGTGAAGACCGTGTAGCGAGTGGGCCAGTGGAGTGAATCGTAGTTTGTAATTAAATGTCCTGGACAGGGGTGGTTACAAGGGCACAGTTGTATAAGACAGGTATATGGATTGACACATTAAGGAACTGGGAGGAGACAGGAATCTGAAAATTATGTCAAGAGTGACTAAGTCCTGCTTGTGATATTAGAAAGTTTAACTTCTATTCAGAATGGATGGTGAGTCAGCATAAAATGGTAGAAATTCACCGCAAAATGTAATTTAATGTAATCTAATGTTGAACACAATATTTCTTGAAACACTCTAGACTATGTAAATTAAAGAGGTTGGAAGGAGTAACCACAGTATTTGAATTATAACACAAGATTTCTAAGACCAAAGGACACTGTTTAGACTGAATCATGTTTAACAAAAGCCCATCCATCATAGCTTATGAAGCCAATTAATTTCTAACCAACATAATTCAACGAAGAGGGGAACAGGAACAGAATAACAAATATGTTTGTCTAGGTGCAGTGGTTCATGCCTATAATCCTAGCACTCTAGAAGACAGAGGCAAGATCACGTGAGATCAGGAGTTTGAGATCAGCATGAGCAAGAGTGAGATTCCCTCCCTATGAAAAATAGAAATAACTAGCCAGGTATGATGGGGTGGTGCACCCCTCTAGTCCCATAACTCAGGAGACTGAGCCAGGAGGATACCTTGAGCCCAGGCATAGAGATTGTAGTGATGATGACACCACTGAATTCTAGCTGGGGCAACAGAGCAAGACTCTGTTAGAGGAAAACAAACAAACTACTCTAGAACAAACAGACAACATATTACACAAGTATTTACACCTACTTGGATTTCAAGTGACAAAAATCATGATTTAACCAGAATCATTAGATAGCCTGCAAAATTGAGATTAGGAAAATCAAGGAAACAACTTGACCAGACATTTGAGCACTTAAGAGCTTCCATTTCTTTGTCACTGTTCTCTGTGTAAGTGATTAATTCTTTCTTCTCTCTTACACCGCATTCCTTTACCCCTCAGTCTATCTTTAGAAAAATATATGGATATGAGTATCTTTAACCAGGAGAAAAAGAGATAGAGACAGAGAGAAAGAAGGACAATGTTCTAACTCTTTATTTGAAAATTAAAATTCTTAAGGATCTTTCTGGCTCATGTTACTATAAGTGTCCATTCCTATATTAATCATTTGTGATAAGAGAAAAAGGACTGTGATTAGCTTGACTAAAGTGAGGAACTATCCTAAGGCTAATTAACTGTGGTGGCAGTCAATATGATAGCTCTCAAGTAAAGTTTACTGTAATAGTGGATGATCAAGACAAGAGCTAGAATGAATAGGTAGCCACGTCATAGATTTTAATGTATCCTCTATTTGCCATATGCCTTAAAATCATACGCTCAATCTTAAAAAATACTAATAATGATAAAATATTATTATGATGATGATTAATATTGAGTTATAGAAATGAACATACTACTGGAAAAACTTATGTAATTCTTAAAAGTTTAAAATGATTTTGAAAAGTTTCCAGAGGATTAGAAATAGAGTTATACTGAGATACTATAAAAGATGGCCTAGAGTTTTCTGAATAAAAGAATGTTATATATTGTCTTCTAAAACAAGATGGTATAGAAAACACATAATGAAGCTTAACTCTAGAAATGATGCTCAGACTACAAACAAATTTGTAAATACAAATCTATGCTTTAAAAAACAAAAAGAATATTGATTCTAAAAGTAGCAGAAATTTAGATTTATGCACAAAAGGGACATGTAGTTATGGAAACATACTGATCATTTGATTGATCACCATACTTGTATGAAACTAGGAAGAATTCTGAGGGTGAGAACAGAAACAGGAGTGATTTAGAATAGGAACTGATAAAGCCATGTGCATCCACATAGAACATGTACTAATGATCAAGAGTTGGCCTTAATGAGATGCAATAACTTTTAAAAGGTTACACACAAAAAATATAATAAATGAAAAAAAATCAATAAAATAAAAATACTATAAAACACATTAATGGCAAATAAGAATCACATATGTAGTTTATGAGAAGTACTCATTTCATTCTGAATAAAAACAATGTGTGCATAATTACTATGTGTTAGTAGATACTTTTATGTAGTAGGGAAAATTCTAAATAATTTTATAAAATAACTTTGAAAACAAAAACAACATAAATTCTTATACAAAACTAAACATATCAGAAACTCAACCCAAGACAAATTGATAATTTTACTACAGTAATAACTATAATCATTGAAATATGTGACAAATAGTGAACATCCTCGATGCTATCGAGCCCAGATTGACTTTTGGATAGATGCAGCAAACCTTCAAGGAATAGCTATTCTAAGAAAAGACCACAGTCAAGATTGAAACTAAAAGTCAATAATATGGCTGTAATACAAGGAAAACCTCCTAAATAAAAGGGCATACTCGAGAGGATGTTAAAGAATAATATTTTTAATGAGTGAGTTAAATTCCAAGAAGCAAATGTTTCAGCATGGAAATCAGTATTATTGCAATGTACTATTAAGAGAGTAATATATGAAGAAAAAAATATATGTGATCATCTCTTTAAAGTAATCGTCATGAATGGAAAATAAAAATGAAATTCCTTAACTTGACAAAGTCATCTACAATAGGCATCACACATAAAGAATGCCTATTCTTGCCCCAATTATTATATAGTACTTACCTACCTGACTAATGCAATGAGAAAAGAAAAAATAAATCAGAAATATAAAGGTTTAATAGGAAAAGTCAAGATCATTAAACTCAGCAACGTAGTGTAGGAGTTAAAATTAATCACGTAAATCTGGAGCCAGATTGCTTACTTTTAAAGCTCTTTTCTGCCGATACTTACCAGATGATCTTGAGCTAGATAACATCCTTCCATATCTGAATTATAATCTATAAAATAGAGATAATGATCATAATGATACCAGAGATTCAGGTTCTTGGTCTCTGCAAATCAAAGAATGAATCCACAGACCATGGATCAGTGGTAAAACAGGATTTATTCATAGAAACACAGAATACAAAAACCAAAGCTCCTTGCACAGAGAACCCAGGTGGTGGAGCTCTCTTGCTCCCTTCCCAAGTCTGTCTTGGCTCTCTGCTCAGGGGTATATATAGTCACAGGGGGTTATTTTGTCAGAACTCAATGCTTACTTTTAGCTGGTAGGTCTTCTAAAGTTACAGCCCGCCTGCCATTTATCAGGGAGGGGGCCGGTTCTCTCAGGCCTTGGAAACTTACATGAAATTGACCAGCCCTAGAGAAGTTGGGGTTTCCCCTTCAGCCAGAAGTGCACAGGGAAGGAGACACCAAAGCCCTGGCTCTCCCCCATAGTAGTCTGGCCCCTCTGGCTACTGGAGCCTCCTCCTAGGGCCCCCTGCACACTCCAGCCTGCTGGTTCTACTGCCGGCTGTTATACCAACCCTCCAGGGCATTTTGGTGCCATCTGTCCTATATCAATAATACCTGCCTTGTAAGGTGGTTGTTATTATAATTGAATGACTTACTTTACAGAAAGAGCCTAAAACAACATTTATTGGTAATGCTATGTGTTGGATCTTATTTTTGATATTTGCAAGCAATATGAACCACTACCAACTGACAAATTTAACAAATCAGAAATTTTGAAATACAGCTCGATGGAAGATTAAAAAAATTTCCATCAACTTCACTAATAAAAAAATAGAATAAAAGTCTTTGCTTGTTTCAAAAATGGGGTCATTTTCTATGGTGAACATATATTGCTCTGTAAACCTATATCTTGCTCTTGCTCTGTAAAACTATATTTCTCTTTCTCAAAAGAGGAAAAATTAGTATGAATATTGCATTAACATATCCCAAAGTCAATTTCTTCACCATTGACCTATTCTCATTGTGGACTAGTCTTCCCCATAAAAATAAATGGCAGTGTCAATTGTGTAGTTGCTGAGGTCAACAAACTTGAAGCTATCTTTCACTTCCCTCTTCTACATTCCGCTATGTTCCATTAACAATTACATAATCAAACCACCTCTCATCATTATCATTGCTATCACTCAGAAGGCGTAATGAATCAGTGGTATTATTTCTACAGCCTTTTTATGTTTCTATTGTTTGACTCTTTCTTGCTTGTACTTATTTTAATCTCAACAAAGTAGACAGCTGTTCCTTGAAAAGAGAAATTTTCTCAAACAACTTTTAACTTCTCATCTCACCCAAAACTAAATGCCAAATCTTAAAAGTCTCAACAAGTTCTTATACAATTTGGATACAAATTGGATATACAATTTGGATAACAATGTCTGGCCTGATATCTCTTACATCTTTCCCCTTTCTATAATCCATTTTAGGCTTGCTGGAGTCTTGAGAATCTTCCAATAAGGTAAACATTTTTCTCCTTCACAGGCTTTACATGTGCTGTTTCTTCTTACTAGAACATTGTTTTGCTGATACCTGCATAGTTTGCTTTCTCACTTCAGATCCTTGACTAAATATCATTAAAGACATATCTTACTGCCCTACAAATAAACCAACCCCCAACCTGTACATTTGCTATGTACCCTAACCAGCTGCATTTTTTTTCTATAGTGTTCAAAACCATACTACGATGTTATATAGATGTTAATTGATTCTTTATTGCCTGTTTCTTGCCACGAGAAGAAGCTGTCTGAGTGGAGAAGATCCTTTTGGTTTTGGTTTTAAGAGCTGTGTCTCTAATACATTGAAGAGCACTTAATATATATCAGACTCAATACACGTCTATTTAAAAAGTGAATCAATGATTCAATAAGTGAATTTAAAATGTAACAGCTTAGCAATAAAACAAAGCATTGTTATGAATAAAATTGTAGAACTTACTACAAGACATTTAAAAAAGCTACAAGTTTAGAGAGGTATATCATTTATTATATTGTAAATACTTCAAATCTCTCTAAATTAATGTATAAATTCAGTGAAAGCCCAATTAAAATTTCAGAGTAATTATTAATGGAAGCCAATATACTGATTTTAAAATTCTTGTAAAATTTTAATGTGCAGTTCTAGAAAAGAAAAAAAACAAGTATGGGAAATCATCATACCAAATCTCAAGACATTGAAATATATAATAATTTAAACAGTGTGATTTGGCAAAGCCAAAGACATCCAGATTAAAAACCAGGAAGAGATTCATGGAAGGCAGGTATTTGGCTTTCTCCAGATGTGACAATTACTAATGGGCCACTTAAAGGATAGACTTGTCCATAAGTATTGCTGTGAAAGTAAAGTTTCAATATCAAAACATACATGCAAAAATTTCTACACATACTTCAGCTTCAAAATTATTACCAAAAATAAGAGTATTTTTTTAATTCTAGAATTTCAATAAACGTTTTGATAAATTTTATTCCATCAAGATTAAAACTTTTTTCATTGTACTTTATTTCAAAATAGACTGTAAAAGTTAAAAGAGAAATGACACATTAAAATATTTTCAACGTTTGTAACTGACTAAATTTTCCTTTGTAAAACCAAAGATATATTTAGCTACAAATGTCAACATAAAGTATAATGACAATTTTTATACCTAATAATAGAAAAGAAATATTCAGAAGGTATAAAGAGTCAGTCCACAGTATGAAAAATCCAAATGTTAAATAAACATATAAAAATATGTGATTACTTGATCCACTTTATTTGTAGTCAGGAAAATGTCATATCAGCAATAAGAAAAGGATTGGCAGTAGCAAGTACTGACAAGAATTGTGAAGACTTCCCATGTTACAGCAGATGAATGTGTAAATTGAAGCATCCCCTCTGGTGAGCAACTTAACTGTCCCTCTTAAAACTAAATCTGAGGATCCCATTGACTCAGTTCACAGGTGACCTCATACTCACATTACTTAAGGAAACAAAGTTAAGGAATGCTGCTTATAATAGCAAAAATCAGAAAAAGACAAACAATCATCATGTAGAAAAAAGAAAAATAAATCAGAGTATAATTAAATAGCATTTAAAAAGAGTAAACTGGTTTTATACATACCAAGTTAGAGATTTTAGATATGGATTAAAAACATATGTGAGTCTATATGCATGCTGTATCTGTGGTATATGAATGATCTCAATATTTTAAGAAATTATCATGCGAAAATTAAGCATTCATTTTATGTAAATGTGACAGTTCAGATTTTTTTTTTTTTGAAGCTTGGGTTTGTAAATATTTATAGACCAAAGTAATGGTAATTATTACCTGTGGGGCAAATAACAGTAACAAAGGTTTGTTCAAATTTAGTGTACAGTATTATGTCCTATATATTTTAAGGCCATTAAGTTCCTGAATTAAAAGTTGTATTTGTATACTTAAAATTAATTTTCAAATCAATGATGTATGGTGGGTTCATAAAAAGGAGATATATTTTAATGTTTAATGTAGTAGTCCTTATTTTCCCCCAAAGTGTTATTAAATTAATGATGTGTATTACTTAAAGCTGATGACTTTATAAAATCAATGAAATATGAGCTTTTCACTTTGAAATTGGTATAGTACAGAGTGAGAGGGATTACATCAGAGATCTCTCCATAGAAAAAAAGGAATAACCATGATATTTATGGATCAAGATTTCTACATATCCTGCTAATAGTGTATATGCCAATGTAACAGCTATGCAAGGCTTGACTATGAAGTCAGCATCACATGTAATACACTGTTCATGTTTATTCCTGGAAAATTCCTTCTAAGTGCAATACACTGGAAATAAATATATTTTTATCTCCGTAAGCCCAGTGCTATGTTATTTTTTCCCCAATGCCAGAAGAAATGGCATGTCTGTCTTCCTTCCTTCCTTCCCTCCATCCCTCCTTCCTTCCTCCTTTCCTTCCTTCCTTCTCCATACACTTGTGCCAATCCTGTGCTTATTTCCCCCATTACATTTCTTGCTTTTTCCCTGTTATTCTCCGTATGGAATGAGAATCTTTATAGGCTGGTTTTCTGGCCCATTGCATCACCTTTCAGCCTAGTTCAGGCGCCTGTGGCTCAGTGAGTAGGGCGCTGGCCCCATATGCCGAGGGTGGCGGGTTCAAACCCAGCCCCGGCCAAACTGCAACAAAAAAATAGCCGGGCGTTGTGGCGGGCGCCTGTAGTCCCAGCTGCTCGGGAGGCTGAGGCAGGAGAATCGCCTAAGCCCAAGAGTTAGAGGTTGCTGTGAGCCGTGTGACGCCACGGCACTCTACCCGAGGGCGGTACAGTGAGACTCTGTCTCTAACAAAAAAAAAAAAAAAATCTTTCTTTCTCCCTTCCTTCCTCCCTCCTTCCTTTCCTCCCTTCCTTTCTTCCTTCCTTCCCTCCTTTATTAAAAGTAAAAAAAAAAAAAAAAAAAAAAAGACCATGATTTGAAATTGGAAGCTAGAAGGAAAAGAGATGCCAGAATATTTTCCCCTATCTTCCTTTCCTTCTAGATTTAAGCTTGGCATTTGCTCTACCATTTATATGGGTCCAAGTCTGTAAGATAATAACACTTGGATTTTTCAATATTCCTAGAACAACCCCTTGCTCCTGAACACAAAAGAGTCCACAATATAATGATGGGTAGTGCTTGCTTTCACATTTTATTCTTCATATAGCAGAAAAATTAGATTTATAGCCATTTGTCTCGCTAATTGCCTTAATCTCAGGGTATAAAATGGTTACAACTGAGCTAGGTCCTTAGGTTAAGCTTTAAGGTGCCAAGAATACTGGAACATTTTCTCTCCAGGTATTTATATTTCAGACCATATGAAACCCAGACAATGGAGACATCTCTAGGTCATAAAAGTGAGAGACACTCAGAGTTTACCTGATGCTTGGAAAAATACATTTATATTTCAAAAGGTTAAAGTCAGAGCTCAAGAAACTTTTCATGCAGTCTCAAGGGAGCAAAAGTTCTTGGTTCTTTTCCTTCTCTTCTCAAAAGAGAATGAGCATAGCTGTACCCTTTTTGTGTATAAGTGAATAAAACATGTTCTTTGATGTTTCTTGTCAATGATGCAAAGTTAATATCTGTAGGATATTTGGCCTGAATTTCATCCCACTGTTCTAGGGGTAATACTTGAGGTATAAGAAAACATGGTCATTTCTTACTTTGTATGTGAATAAGTATAAAGTTTTCCTCATTGAGAGCACTTTATGTTTACATTAAGATTAAAATTAATAATCAGACAAAAAAACACATCTAAATTCAAGAAGGAACATGGGAGGGGAGAGGGGATATAGTAATGTCTCACCTACTAGGTACAATGTAGGGGTATATCCCACACCCACTCCTCCTGGGTGAAGGGCTCAACTGCAACTTGGACTTCACCTAAAAAATATAAACAGTATAATATAATTGTATGTAACCTTACATTAGTCTGAAATATAATATATAATTAAGAAAAACAAGCATTAACTCAGTAACCACCCAATGGGCAAGATCTTCATAGTTCCATATGCTACTAGGTTATGCCAAGTCCTAAACACCACACGGCTGTCCTTACTCTTCCTCATTCCAGCCTTGAGTTGGTAGCCTCCTCCTGATTCTAAATACATCTCCTGGGGAGATAACAAATTGTATCATCTGCATAACCACTTACTAGGTACAATTACTCTAAGTACAATTTTCAATGTTTGAGTCTTGAATGACACACATGTCTTTTTCTGATATTCTTTTTATTTCTATGACTTTTTCCCCATTTATTTATTTATTAAATCATAGCTGTGTACATTGATATAATTATGGGGCATCATTCACTAGCTTCACAGACTGTTT
This sequence comes from Nycticebus coucang, assembly GCF_027406575.1. Taxonomy (NCBI): domain Eukaryota; kingdom Metazoa; phylum Chordata; class Mammalia; order Primates; family Lorisidae; genus Nycticebus; species Nycticebus coucang. The sequence continues at coordinate 60,449,219 of NC_069780.1, read as the reverse complement.
ACCAAGTTTCACATATACCCTTGTAAGATGCACCGCTGGTGTAATCTGCCATTCAATCAAAAATCACATCATAACAAAGAAATTTGTACCAGAATGTTTATTGCAGCCCAATTCATAATTGCTAAGTCAAGGAAGAAGCCCAAGTTCCCATTGATCCACAAATGGATTAATAAATTGTGGTATATGTACACCATGGAATATTATGCAGCCTTAAAGAAAGATGGAGACTTTACCTCTTTCATGTTTGCATGGATGGAGCTGGAACATATTCTTCTCAGTAAAGTATCTCAAGAATGGAAGAAAAAGTACCCAATGTACTCATCCCTACAATGAAACTAATTTAGGGTTTTCACGTGGTGGGATTCTATGACTTTTTGTTGCCCCATGCTAGAGTGCCATGATGTCAGCTCATAGCAACCTCAAACTACTGGGGTCAATGGATCCTCTTGCCTCCTTTTCCCAAGGAGCTGGAGCAACACCTGGCCAGTTTTTCTATTTTTAGTAGAAACAGTTTCAGGCTGGTCTTCAACTCCTGAGCTCAAGCAATCCACCTGCTCTGGCCTCTCAGAGTGCTGGGGTTACAGATGTGAGTCATAGTGCCTGGCCTGTCTTTATGATATGTCTGCATAGAGTGTCACCTGCAAACCGAGGTTATATTCCTCCTACCTTTCATATTTGGATGTCTTTTATTTCTTTTTCTTGCAAATTATTCCAGTTAGGACTTCTAGTATTAGGTTGAATATCAGTGCCAAGAGCAGACCTACTTCCATTAATTTCTTTTTTAAAATTTCAGAATAATAAAGGGACACAAATATTTTGGTTAACTGGATTGTTTTTGTGCAGTTTGAGTCAAACTCATAAATGCGCCTATAACCCAGATAGTGTATATTATACTATGTAGGTGTGAATTTACCCCTCCCCTTCCACCCACTCCCACTTGCTGGCTTTCCACTGAGTTTTACTACCAATAGTGCACATCGGTGTTGATGGGTTAGTTCCAAACAAACAGATGGTGTTAGTTTATTTCATTCTTGTGACTTGTTCAGTCAGAAAAATGGTCTCCAGTTCCATCCAGTTTGTTACAAAAGGTATTAGTTCACCATTTTCTATGGCTGAGTACTCCATATACCACATTTTATTAATCCACTCATGCAGTGATGGACATGTAGGTTGGTTCCACCTTTGTGATTGTAAATTGTGTTGCTATAAACATTTGAGTGCATGTGTCTTTTTGATAAAATGACTTATTTTCTTTAGGTAAATACTCAATAGCAGGATTGCGGGATCAAATGGTAGGTCTATTTTTAGTTCTTTGAGGACTTACCATATGACTTTCCATAGAAGTTGTAGTAGTTTGCAGTCCCACCAGCAGTATATATGGGCTCCTTTCGCTCTACATCCGTGCTGGCATCCATGTTTGGGAATTTTTTTCATAAAAGTCATTCTCACTGGATGTAGGTATTACCACGTTGTAGGTTGGATTTTCATTTTCCTGATGATTAGAGATGTTGAGCATATTTTCATGTGGTTATTGATTATAAGTTTATCTTTTGAAAAGCTTCTGTCTTTTGCTCATGTTTTTATGGGCTGTTGATTTTTTTTTTCTTTTTTTTGAGACAGAGTCTCACTTTGTCACCCTTAGTAGACTGGCATGGATCATAGCTCATAGCAACCTCAAACTCCTGAGCTTAAGTGATTCTCTTGCCTCAGCCTCCCAAGTAGTTGGAACTACAGGCGCTGACCACAGCACCAGCTATTTTTTTTTTAGAGATGAGGTCCTGCTCTGGCTCAGGTTGATCTCGAACCAGTGAGCTCAGGCAATCCACCTGCCTTGGCCTCCCAAGTGCTGGGATTGCAGACATGTGCCATTGCACCCAGCTGTTTTTTGTTTGTTTGTTTGTTTGTTTTTTAATAAAAATCAATATGGAATCATTTTTATTTACTTACAATAATGATGAATTATTTAATCAGTAGCTGCCCGCCCTACACCTAAGAGTTACATGAATGAATGAATTGCTTACGATCTTTAAATTCATTTCATCACTTGAAATGTGATTCACAGATTCTGGTGGTTATCAGCCCTTTATAGGATCAATAGCATACAAATATTTTCTCCCACTCTGTAGGTTGCCTATGCACTCTTGATCATTTCCTTGGCTGTGCAGAAACTTTAATTAATTCAGGTTCCGTTTCTTAATTTTTGTTGTTGCTGCGATTGTCAATGGGGTCTTCATAAATTATTTGCCTAGACTAATAGCTACACAAGTTTTTCCAACATTTTTTTCTAGAATTCTTATAATTTTATGTTTAAATATGTTATCCATTATGAATTAACTTTTATGAGTTGTGAGAGGCGTGAATGCTGTTTCAATTTTCAACACATGGTTATCCAGTTTTTCCAGCACCATTTATTGACTGTGAATTCTTTTCCCCACTGTATGTTTTTGTCTGCTTTGTCAAAGATCAGATGGCAATATGAGATGGTTTTACATCTGGGTTTTCTGTTCTGATCTATTAGTCTATGTTTTTGTTTTTGTGCCAGTACCATGATGTTTTGGTTACTACAGCCTTAGAGCATAGCCTGAAGTCTGAAAAAATGATGCCTCCTGATTTGTCCTTTTTTCTTACGGTTGCTTTGGCTGTTTGGGCTCTTTTTCTGGTTCCATATGAAGTGTAGAATTATTTTTTCTAGATCTGTGAAAAATGACATTGGTATTTCAATGAGGATTGCACTGAATATGTAGGTCACTTTGGGTGTTATTCCTTATTTTATAATAAGTTACCATTAGGCTTTTCATATATACCTGATATTATGTTGAAAAGGGAAATTGCTTCTATACCCATTTCATTTAGAATTTTTAATCATAAAAGGTACTAAATTCTGTCAATTGCTCATTCTGCATGTGTTGACGGAATTACATAATTTTTATCTTTCATTCTGTAATGTGTCTAATTAATTTATTAATTTTTGTTTTGTTTTTATTTGTTTTGTTTTGTTTTATTTTGTTTTTTTTTTTGTGGCAGAGTCTCATTTTGTTGTCCTGGTTGAATACTGGTGGCATCATAACTTACAGCAACCTCAAACTCTTGCTTGAGCTCAAGGGAACCATTTACCTCAGGCTTCCATGTAGCTGGGACTACAGGCACCCACCACAAAGCCTGGCTTTTTTCAGAGACAGGATCTCGCTTGCTCTTGCTCTGGTTGGTCTCAAATTCCTGAGCTTAAGCAATCCCCCCATCTGGGCCTCCCAGAGTACTAGGATTACAGGCATGAGCCACCACACCAAGCCTAAATTAATTGATTTGTGCACATTAAATCATTCTTCTATTCCAGGGATAAATTTTACTTAATTGTGGTGAATTATCCATGCTGTTAAATTTGATTTTCTAATATTTTGTCCAGTATGTAGTACAAGAGATTGGACTTTAGCATCTTTTCCTGGCTTTTTAAAATCAGGGTAATGCTGACCTCTTCAAGTAAATTTGAGTATGTCCCCTTCTCTCCAGTTATTTGGAAAAGCATAAGAATAACTGGTGTTAATTCATTAATGTGTGGTAGAACTACCTAGGAAAGTTATGTGGTCCCGGGCTTTTCTTTTTCTGAAGATTTTTAATTATCAAATCATGTTTTTATTCACTATTAGTCTACTCAGGATTTCTATTCCTGCATGATCCAGCCTTGTTAAGTTGTATAGTTCTAGGTATTTGTCTATTTTTCTAGATTATCTAACTTTTGGTGTATAACAGCACACAGTGTCTTTTATAATCATTTTTATTTCTATGGAATCAATTGTCTCTGAAAATTTTTATATATTTGAATCTTTTTTTTTCCCTTTGGTCTACCAAGGGGTTTGTCCATTTTTCTTTTTAAAATGTCAACTATTATTTTTGTTGATATTTTTCCTATTGTCTATTTTATATTTCTTTCCTTTTTATTTTATGCTCTAATTATTGCTGTTTTCTCTCGTGATAAATTTTGGCCTAATTTTATCTTTTTATCACCCTGAGTTTTTTTTTTTTAACCTCTTTAAAAAAAACAGGTAGTTATTGTTACAAACTTCACTTAGTACTACTTTTGCTGCATTCTTTGTTTTTGTATGTTTTGTTTCTTTTTTGTTACTTGATTTGTCTCAAGATATTATCTAATACCCCTTTTGATTTATTTTTAAGTCCATTTTTTTGTTCAGGTTGTGTTATTTCATTTTTGCATATTTGTGAATTTCCCAGTTTTCTTTCAGTTATTGATTTCTTGTTTCATTTTATTGTGGACAGAAAATATATTTTGAATGACTTAAATATTTTTAAATTTGCGAAGACCTTTTTGTGATCTAATATGTAATTTCTACTAGAGAATGTTTAAAGTTCATTTGAGAAGAATATGTATTCTTTTGTGGTTTGGTGAGATATTCTTCATGTGACTATTACCCTGTAATAGGTTCATTTGGTCTATAAATATTGTTCAAGTGCACTGCTTACTTTTTTCTTTTATCTGGCTTTCTGTCTAGCACTGAAAGTGGGATGTTGCTGTGATCTACTATTATTATATTGCTGCCTATTTCTCTTTTCAGATCTGCTAATGTTTGCTTTATATATTTAGGTACTATGACATTGGGTGCCTCTATTTATAATTGTTATATCTTACTAATTAACAGATACTTTTATCATTATTGACAATGCCCTTGTTTGTCTCTTGTATTAGCTTTTGGCTTAAAGCCTATTTTGTTAGATAGAAGTAAAGCCACTTGGACTCTTTTTCTATTCCTCCATATCCAGCACAGGTGTTTTCTTAATCCTAAAGCAGACTCTTAGAGGCATCATTGTTAGATGGTGTTTTTTATTCTTTCAGTCCATCCAGCTAATTTATGTCTATAAAGGGAAATTTAATCCATTTATATTTAAATTATTATTCATTCTGGACTTCGTGTTAAGATTTTGTTCATTGTGTTCTGCTTTACAGTTCATTTGATCCTCTTTTCTACTCGTTTTCCCATCTATATGTATCTGCTACAGATATTTCTTCATGTTACCATAAAACATCTTCTTTTATAATAGTTTATTTTAAGCTCATAACAATTCTCCACTTTTATTCCTCAACCCATAAACTTTATGTTAGTTATTTCAAAACTGACCTGTGTTTTATATCATTTGTTGTATTTATTTTTATATTAATTATTTTTCTAACTTTTATACTAGAATTAAAAATAATTTACACACCCTCGGGGTAGTATTATAGTTATGCTGTATTTGTCTATATATTTAGCTTTACCTTACCTGTGACATATTTTATGAATGTTAGGTATTCCCTTTAGTGTTTCTTGTAAGGGAGGTCTAGTGGTGATGAACTCCTTCAACTATTATTTCTCTAGAAAAGTCTTTACCTATACCTCATTTCTAAAGAATAGTTTTGGGGCATAGTATTATAGGCTGACAGTTTTTTTTTTTTACTTTCAGCTCTTTGAATATCTCATCCCACTTTCCTCTATATTGCAGTGTCTGGTAATAAAATTGCTATCAACATTATAGCAATCTTCTTATATGTTACAAATTACTTTTGCTTATTTCAAAAGACTTTTTTACTGGACTATTTGATTACAATTTTTCTCTGTGTAGTTTTCTTTGGACTAATTTTATTTGAAACTTTTTGAGATTTATGAATCTAGATATTCATTTCCTTCTCCAGATTTAGAAATTTATGATCATTAGTTTTGTTTTTTTTTTTTTTTGGCCGGAGCTGGGTTTGAACCCGCCACCTCTGGCATATGGGACCGGCACCCTACTCCTTGAGCCACAGGCGCCGCCCAGTGTTTTGTTTTTTTTAAAATAAGCTTTCTGCCTATCTCTCGCTTCTTTCTCAGACTCTCATGTGTATTTTGTTCACTTGATTTACTCTGCTTAATTCACTTAGGCTTCCTTCACACTTTCTTTTGAATTGTTTACTTCTCTGATTAGATAATTTCAAATCCATTATCTTTGAGTTCACTGATTCTTCCTACATGATCAAGTCTACAGTTGAAGCCTTCTCGTCGATTTTTTCACTTCTGTCACTGCATTCTTCAGATACAGAATTTCAGTTTATTCTTTTTATAATATCTATTTTATTTTGTTTAAGTGCATTTTTGTGATATATTTTTGTTGTTTGTGTTTCTTGTAATAACGTGAGCATCGTTAAATTACCCAAAGAGGGAAAAAATTATTTTATCAAAAAGACATATTTACTCAAACATTTATTACAGCCCAATTCACAATTGCCAAGATGTGGAATCAACCCAAGTTCCCATCAGTACATAAGTGGATGAATAAAATGCGGCCTTGGAGTACTACTCAGACATTTTTAAAAAATGGCAAACTAACACTTTTTATAACAGCTTGGATGGAACTGGAGACAATTCTTGTAAGTGAAGTATTTCAGGAATGGAAATAAAAAAACAAAATGTACTCACTATTAAATTGAAATCAATCAATTAAAACTCATGTGCACATATGCTTGTAAAATATAATGGAAAGCAAACAGGTGGGAGGGGAAAGGAGAGGACAGGTAAATTCACACCTCACTATCTGGATCATGGGCACATGAAAAACAGACAAATTCCCTACAAGCACGTAAATTCTTTTTAGATGAGACACAATCAATGACATGAATAAGTAAAATAGAAGTACAGTTTGACTCAAACTGAACAAAAATAATTCATGTAACCAAAACATTTGTACCCTCGTAATTTTCTGAAATTAATAAAAAGTAATATTAAAGTTTTTGTTAGGGAATTCATAGACATCCATTGACATTTTTCATTCTTTGTGTCATATTTTCCTGATTCTTCTTTTTCCTTGTACCTATGCATTGATGTCTGTGTATCTGAAGTACGAATAGCCACTTTGTCCAATCTTTCCAGCTGGCTGTGACTCAAGGCAATCTTTACCAGCCAGCCTGGTTAGGGGGGGTGTTCCCAGCTGCTCTATGTGTTGTCTTTTCTTTTTTTTTTTTTCTTCTTCAAGCGTAGAACTTCAAATGCCCTCTTGTACTATTGTCACTCTCTCTGTGAGGTGACATGAAAACCAGCCAACCTCTCAACTGACATATTGAAAGGCCAACCATTTTGGAGCCAACCCTCTACTGTTTCCTACTTCCTTTAGGAGAAGCCTCCACTCATAGTTTTGTCCACATCTCTTAGTGTTAGACTGGGCCATTGGAAGATGCCCTTAATATTTCTTTGTTTCTAGTTTTCCTAGGAATCCAGCTTATGCCAGTTTTTTTTATTGCCTCTTGTGAATTTGGACAAAAGCTAGCCTTTCAGGGAGTAAAAGGAAGGCCAGGGAGATTGGATGTTTTCCCCACACTTTCTTTCCCTGGCAGGGGTAAATCACAGTCTGAAGCAATCATATCTTTCAAAAGACGACCTGTGTCAGGTTGGTGCAAGGTCTAATGCAGGTTACATGAAATTGTTCTTAGTAGTTTCAATGTGAATGTTTTCAGCTTTGTGTTAACCTTGATCACAACAGCCACATAATTGAATTCTGAACCTGTCATAAGGATATTTTAGTCTTAATATCATTTTTAGGAGGGATCAGGAGCTGGGACATCCTATTCTACCATTTTGCTGACTTTCTTTATAATATCATCTTTACAATGAGGCTTATTTAAAATTATTTCCTAACATACCCACAGCTCCTGTATCCCTTCCTTATTTTTATTTTTATTTTTATTTTTTTGTCTTAGTGCTTATACTTACACTCAGCAATTGTACTCTATTTTACTTATTCTGGTCACTTATTGTGTCTCATCTAAAAAGAATTTATGTGCTTGCAGGGAATTTGTGTGTCTTTCACTGCTAAATTTTCAGTATCTAGAACTGTGCCTGAAACATAGGAGGGGTCCAATAATACTATTGATTAACAAGATGCCCTGGTAAGGCTTATTAAAGATGCTGGGGAGTATAGGGGCTATGTGTGGAGGTAATAAGATATATTCATTCTAAATTATAAAACACTAAGGAAACCAGGGACCTGGGTGGCACCTGTGGCTCAAAGGAGTAGGGCACTGGCTCCATATACTAGAGGTGGTGGGTTCAAACCCAGCCCTGGCCAAAAACTGCAAAAAAAAAGAAAAGAAAGAAAGAAAGAAAAAACAGAGAACTAAAAATTCTTCATCTCTAATTCACTGTTTTTGAGAATAGAAGCAATCAATATTCATACTTTTATCATTTTAGACACCTATTTGTTACTGTTCCACCTCACTTTGATACAAAAGGTTCTGTCAATTATACCACATAAATTAAATAACCCATGGAATTATGAGAGCTATCCAGAAAGTATCCTGCCATATATGTCTTTACTTTTCATATGCCATGGCTGGATACTTTCTGGACAGCCCGTGTGTTTGTGTGTGTGTGTGTGTACTATTCTTATAGAGTAGTACAGGTTCTTATTTTCCATCTTAATTATTGAAATAATCTCTTAATTTATTGTGATGACAAAAAGATTTGCTTTATATATTCTCAATACCAGTCTCTTCATTTCATTTTCCTGCTTAAAAATCACACTATACGTTAGTATAAAACTATCATGACATTCACAGTTGTTAAAGATTTGATCTGTAAGTCATCTTCAGTGTCATAATTAACTACTCGTCCCTATATATATTTTACATTCACTAACACATTTTACATATTTATTCAAACACCATGGTTATTCAGATTTCCTTATGCCTGTCATTAGCCCGCCCTTACCTTTTCACTCTCTTCAGTTTATTATCTCTTATTCATCCTTGAAAACTTAGCTTGAATGTATTCTCTTTGGAAGACCATTTTGTACACTTTATTTCATCTGAGAAGATTTATGTGACTCCATCTACACCTCCTTCAAGCCAGATATGTAAATCTTCCAGAGAAATATTTACTGAAAATTGAAATTTTCTTACATAGAGTGCTAGAGTGGAAGATATTTGAAGGATGAGAACTACATTTTTTTTATTTTGTTTTTAAGTGTGTCTGTCATTCCTGTACTAGAAGCTACCTCATAATAGGAAATGAATATGTATTTGTTTAATAAATGAGTAAGGGTGACAACATGAAGAACAAAATGAAAGGAAGGATAATAGATATTTTTCAAATGACATACAGACCGAATTATTTCTCAGGTTAGGAGAAAGAATAAAGGGATTGAGTCACACTACTAAATTATTGTAGTCTGGATCTTCATATGATTGGAATACTGCAATAATAAAGACAGCGAAACCAGAATCACTACCAGAAAACATAAGGCAGGCTATTTTTTAATGCCTGGTGTGATACTTTTCCAAAAGGAAGTTGATTTGATAAAATCAAGTTTGTATCTTAAAAAGGCAGTGGAATAAATAACATAATCCATTTTCACAGACTTATTACAATCCTTAACTGAATCCTAATTTTCAGGTGACTCTGCAACACTTAAAATAATTCTTTATACATTATTTATTTAAGAATGTTATTCTTTTCTCTTATGGGTGAAGATATCATGTACTAGCTTAAACTAAGTCAACTTTTAATTAAGAATAAAAAGTGCCAATTTGAGACTCTCCACCACGTCTATATTTCATAATAAATATATAGAATTTACGGATTATGCCTATTAACGTGACTTTTATTTTTCTAGTATTTGGTAATTTGTAAAATAGTCAAAATTAAATTTGATAATGTGTTTAAAGAGAGAACAAAAATATTTAGAAGGACGGGATATTGGCAATGAGACCTATCAAGTACTCTGAGCATTGTTCCAGCAGTTCCTGTATAAATTTGATAAATAAAGGTACATTTTACTGGTGTGGTTTATTTTAGAGAAAGTTACAATTAGTTTTAACATCATGTGTATTGATAGTTAAAGTCCATTTGAAGTGAGTTTTGGATTTGTTTTGTTAAATTTTATGCAAAAATATATTAATATGTCATTACACATTCAGTAATATGTGAAATATGTATTGGCTAAACACTTTTCATGAATCTGTGGGTGAAACCATAAGAATAAATGAGATTTCTTGTGAAGACAAACTGTGCTCAGCGTGCTCATTCTCTATTTGTCATCTTGTTTCCTTCAAGCAATTTGTCACTATCTGAAATTGCCCTATTAGTTAATCTGTTTTCATATGTATTAACTTTCTTCTACCGTAGGCTGAATGAATGATTAATGAAAACATGTACTTGTCTTGGTCAGTGTTATACTACCTACGCCTAGACCTGTGATTGTCACCTAGAATATAGCAAATAAATATTGGTTTTCTCCTATTGCTTTACCATTCCCTGAGAATAATTTTGTTTGATATATAATATCAATAATCATAGAGAATTATATTTATAATATTTATTATAAATAATTCTAGAATCATATTTATATGTTCCTTTAAGATAGGGCAAACTGTATGTGGTTGTCACTCATATGTTCTTATTGCTTTTAAAGATGGAAATTAAAATCTCTTTCAGAAACATATGCCATTTACAGCCTTCCTAGGTCTACATTAAATGCAAAGTTAAACATGTGTTTTATCTTTGTAAATGGCATATAATATGTAGCAAATTAAACATTTTTAGTGTTTTTGTAGAGTACCAATAATTTCAAACGTAAATGATATGAAATATCAAAATTAGGCATTAGTAATAAGAAAGTAAGATAAGAACGTAACTTAATTTTCTTATTTGTGTAGTATTGTATAAATAAAATACAATAAAATAAAATAAAAGCATGAAGTTGTAACCATAGTTCCTAAAATCTCACATGCATTTTTGAGTAGAAGGAAAATAATCTTAAAACAGTCTTGTTTTTCAATTGTTAAATTACTTAAAATTGAAAAAATAATTTTAAATTTAAAAGCTGCTTTTTAGATGAAAGCAAAGCCTTTCACAGAGTTATGAACAAAGGAAAACTGTTAAGAAGAATTGAAAGCATCCTTTTTGTTCATTAAAATTGTAAACTTGAATTCTGTAGAAGACAGAAAAATTGCCATGTGATCTTCTGCTTGTTCAGTGCAATAACATTATGAAAATGATAAAAGACAACATATACTTACTTTTTCATCCATTTACAGTGAAAAATATCATTAAAAGCTCAAAATGTTGCTACTTGTTGTGATGACATCATGTAATTTGATATTATAATGATTTTAGGCAAATACTGATAGCTTAAGTAATATGAATATAATTAATTTTTATAATGTAGCATAATACAAATATAATAAGGAGAAGAAAGCACAGAATTTTTGTGTTAAAAGTAATAACCTTAAAAATAATTTTCATTAACTTTTAATACATTCTATGATTCATATTATTAATTTGAAGTAGTATTTTTACTATCTGTATATTGATCATAGGAAACACCAGAAATAAATAAGAAACAAGCACAATTGCATCAATACTCAGAAATTAATTTCTAATTAATTTAGCTTAGATACATTCTTATGAGTGATGATATAGCAGGAAGATTAATATCAATCATATAAAGTCTTCTTTTCAAATTAGTTAATGAAATGTAAGTTAAATACGTAAGAAGACGCTGAGGAATAATAAGGGCAGCATGTCTGATTCAGGCCAAGCACTGCACATACACAGAGTCTTAAAAGCCTGATTCTAATTTATGCTCGTAATAGATGTCACAAAAGGTCAGTAACTGAAAGAAAAACTGTCTGTAGAGATCAAAATATCATTAAGGGATTTGTAATTATCCTACTTGAAGCAGAAACACATTTTTTCTGAGTCAAATTAGTATATCTTTAAAATATTTTCTATTTATAGAAGATATTCAGAATGACAGAGTTCCCAGGTTTTTTGTTTATTTTTTTTCTGAATGTGTGGCCAAGCTACTTTCTAGTCAACATGATAGTGAGATACTGACTGAACATCCAAATGATTACTGTTTAATTAGATATCAATTTCTTGGTCCAAGGATCTTCTGATAAAATTATTTCTTATATTGTTCAATTTCAGTGTTTAGTGTACAGGATAAATATCTCTCTGTATTAGCCATTTCACAATAGGAATATAATCTGCACCATATACATAATTTTAAATTTTCTGGTGGCCATATTAAACACACCAGAAAGAGAAACCTTCGTATGGTTTTCTATAATGGCTGTACTAAAATATACCCCACCAACAGTGATCTACGTTTTCCTTTGCTTTGTGTCCTCACCAACACTTATTTTCTTTTGTCTTTTTCATAATAGTCATTCAAAGAGGTATGAGGTTTTAATCCTTAAAGAGGTATCATTGTGGTTTTAATTTGCATTTCCCTGATAATTAGTGATGTTGAACATATTTTCTATATCTGTTGGCAATTTCTATGTCTTCTTTAAAAAAAAAATGTCTATTAAGGTCTTTTGCCTTTTTTTTTTTTTACTTAGATTAGCATCCCACTGTAAGGTATATGTCCAAAGGAAATGAAATCAGTATGTCCAAGACATATCATCACTCCCATGCTTGTTGCAGCACTATTTACAATAGCCAGGATATGAAGTCAACCAAAGAGTCATATAATGCATGAATAAGAAAATACAATATGTATACTTGACAGAATAATATCAGCCATAAGTAAATGAAATCCTATCATTTATGACAATATGAATGAACCTGGAAAACATGTTAAGTGAAATAAATCCAACACAGAAAGACAAATACTATATGATCTCACTCATATAGTATCTAAAGTCATAGAAGCAGACAGTAGAACAGTGGCTAACAGGATGGGCAATGGAAGAGGTGGGCAAGAGGTTGGTCAACGGGTACAACGTTACAATTGGATAGGAAGAATAGTTTGGTGTTCTTTTATACAGTAGGGTAACTATAGTTAGCAGTAAGGTATTGTATATTGCAAAATACTAAAGAGAGGCTTTAGAATGGTCTTATCACAAAGAAATGATAAATGAAGTGATGCATACACTAACTACCTTGATTTGATCATTACATAATTTATGTATCTATCAAAACATCACATTTCCATAAATATGTATGATTACAATATGTCTATACAAAATTAACGGGTTAAAGTCAAGGATTTACAAAAAAGTAAATAAATAAAAACACAACAGGCGGTGCCTGTGGCTCAAGGAGTAGGGTGCCAGCCCCTTATACTGGTGGTGGCAGGTTCAAACCCAGTGGCCCTGGCCAAAACTGCAAAACAAAACCAAACCAAACAAAAAACACTACAAAGAAACAACTGAAATTAATTTTAATAACATGTTTTATTTTACTTAACATATCCAAACTATTTTTTAGTTTTACTTATAATTCATTATAAACATTATTAGTGATGCTTATATTCATTTTTCATAACTCTTCAAAATTAGTTTATATTTTATACTCATAATACCTTTTCATTAAGATGAAACATTTGCAACAGTTGAAGTGAAATAAAATCCTACTAAAATAATAAAGTATTTAAGAGAATAAGATACATACACAGTTCAGCTTTTAAATTTAAATTAATTGAAATTTTTAAAAAATTACTCCCTCACTATCCCCATTTCAAGTATTCAACAGCCACACGACCCTACTGGGCTTCTCTGCTGTACACAATTGTGTGGGAATAGAATTTAGAAAAAAAGGGCCAGGCATGGGGCTCACACCTATAATCCTTGCACTCTAGAAGGCAGAAGCCAGAGGATACCTTAAACTTAAGTGTTCGAGACCAGCCTGAGCAAGACCCCATCTCTACTAAAAACAGAAAAAAATAGCAGGGTGTTGTAGCAATTGCTTGTAGTCCCTGCTACTCAGGAGGCTGAGGCAAGATGACTTGAGCCCACGCATTTCAGGTTGCTGTGAGCTGTGATGACATCACAGCATTCTAGCCTGGGCAACAGAGTGAGATTCTGTCTCAAAAGAAAACCATAAAAGAATTTAGAAGAAAAAGTAATGCTAAAGAGAGATACATACTATGTATTTATGTTCATGTAAAAATAAGCTTGTCTTTTTATGTATGCTTATATTTTGCTTATGTGCACACACACATATAAATATATGTTTATGTTTACATTTTTTCCATTTATACAAGTTAAATAGTATTTAACTTCTTCAAGAAAAGTTAATGTACAATCTCAGAAGAGTCATATTATTATCTGTATTACTTTTATTCATCTTAAGTTTTAAAAGATTTCTGCCATTCATTTGTTTTGCATATTTAAATTAATTTTTGCAGTACAAAGTTAGCATTTAATACTTTATTTTTTAATTTTTTTAATAAAGGACTGTGCCAATTTTATTTTATTTTATTTTATTTTGCTTTTTTTTTTTTTTTTTTTACTGGGGTTGGGTTTGAACCCGCCACCTCCAGCATGTGGGGCCGGCACCCTACTCCTTTGAGCCACAGGCGCCACCATTTTATACTTTATTAAGCAGAAGTTATATCATAGTGTGCTTGCAAATTCAATATGTAATTATGAAGAATAAATGACAGTAGCAAATCTATTTAAGTGACAAACCCCATTATACTATCTAAAATTCAGTTATCATTTTTCATCAGATTGACTACAAAAGTAATCATGAATTAATCATTTAATAATTTTTCAGGTGTAAGTAAATGATAACATATACTAATATTACATTTATTAAAATAGATTACATGATTTTAGGAGGCAAGAATAGACGGTAAGTGATATATGTACATAAGAAACATAATAGCAGGACTAGGTAATTAATTATAATTGCTTTTATTAAGAAATGGCATTTTTTCATTACCTTGCAGATGATGCATTCTATGCTTGTAATTGCTAACAGTTGCTGTGAATGGTGAAATGAAGTCCCACAGAGTTGCCTCAACATTGTAATTCCCTCTAAATCACGTTCTCTTGGCTTCTTGAAACTGCCCCATTTTCTTTCTGAGCTGAAGTCTTTCAGAGACTGTAGTTCAGATACCACATCTGGCTCCTTGCCCTGGATGCTCACCAGTTTGCCTCTGTGACATTAACCTGGTGCCTGAGAGTCTGAGTGTCCAGAAGGCCGACTCATTTAGAGTATTCCATTATGTAGCTCTAACAGGTTATGTTGTTTCCTAAATAATCGATGCCATATAGCTGGCCTAGTCACAGTAAAAAGGCTGGTAGGATCTCTCGGTGGCTGTGTAACAGTGTTCTTTACCTTGACTCTCCTGATATATAACCATATATACATTATTTTCTTTTATTAGTTTTTGTTTAACTATATGCCTTAAAGACCTGACCTCCTATTGTTGCAAAGACACCTCTCCTGCTCCCGCTTTTTCTCTCATATTTCCATACTAAATAGAAATCTATGAAAAGATCAATTACTCTATAGACATAGCTGATACACTTTTCTTTCTATAGTGCATTAGTAAAGAAAAGGTTTTAGGACGGAGATTTTAACTCAACATCTCAGAGAATCCAATCAAGAAGCTTGTTTGTTTTTGTCTGTATCAAATAATTTTTGTTTAGTCAAAAACAAAACAAAAGTCAAAAAAATAAATAAAAGCACAAAGTTAAAACTGTAATATGAGAACAAATAGTTTTAAAACATTTTTCTTTTTATTATCTTAACCATGAAAAAATTCACATTGAGGGCAGTGCCTGTGGCTTAGTGAGTAGGGCAACAGCCCAATATACTGAAGGTGGTGGGTTTGAACCCAGCTCCAGCCAAATTGCAACAACAACAACAGAATAGCCGGGCATCATGGTGGGTGCTTGTAGGCCCAGCTACACAGGAGGCTGAGGCAAAGGAATTGCCTAAGCCCAAGAGCTGGAGGCTCCTGTTAGCTGTGATGCCAAGGGCAACAAAGTGAAGCTCTTTCTAAAAAAAAATAATAATAATTCACATTGAGACAGCTGGGCTAAGGATGCCTATGTGAACATTCTCTAACTTGAACTTTGTTCCCTTGAGTGAATCTTGAAAACAAGGCAGAGGAGTGTAAAGAAAAACAGAATATATTTAATTGCTGCCCTTATGGTATTCAGCCAAAAAAGGATTAAAATTTCAAAAAACACCTTGTTTTAAAGCTAGCTATAAATAATATTAATATGTAGTCTTGTCTAATCATGGTATATATACATACATATGCTTACATGTCTATGTGTGTATCTGTACTATATACTAATATGTGTGTTTGCATATATATACGTGTGCGTACACACATATATACATACATATACACATAGGAATGTGTATGCACCCATACATATATTTGGGAGAAATATGCTTGCATATTCCTTTAGCTGAAATACAAAAGAGCTATGTTGATGATGATTTTTAAAATTTTTAAAATATGTGACATAAGTGGACAGAATGTTGAAGTATTTCTTCTTCAGTAATTGAACTAGAAGCTGACATATCTCTAAGTATGCTCCCTTTTAGTCATTGCTGCTTGTCATCATTCGAAATGTGCCTGAATACCAAAAGCTATTTTTCAAGAAGACATTCAGTTATCAACACTTAGCCTATTGTAATTCAAGTTCCTTTGTCTTTTAAGGAAATTACTATTGAATTATAGTTCCAGACCATCCTTTATAGCACAGTTACTAGCACTGATTTTTCATACATATTCATAACTAAAACCATAAAGACCACTGAAGATTTCAAAATGATACATCAATCAATGTCATAGATTCCTGCTTAGCAACTACAAAAATGATAAAGCATAGCCTAATATTTTCTTTATAAAATTCTTATTGTGCACCTTTATGCAAAACATTATCAAAACAAAAATTGTCATATATATAAAACACAATGCACACGAGGTTGAGAAATAGGCAAAATACTAAAAGGAGGAATTCTTTATGCAGTTCTCTGCCCTTCAGAGTTAATAATCTTTGAGACAAGTGATAGAGTTCTTATGGGAAAAAGTAATATAGCCTTAAGATATTGCTGAACTTGATTAGGACCAAAATAGTAGGTAGAAATGTAATTTTGTGGTGTTCCATACTTTCTCAAAGTCTTTCCGTAACACATTTTTCTTATTTATCAACACCATGACCTGAGCCTAATGCAGGAAATTGTAGATTAAAAAGTTTTGTGTTGAAACACTATGGGAGAAATTGTTTTATACAAAATTGTTTTCTTTCTTTTTTTAGTCAGAGGAAAGAATGACCTGAAAATTCAACATAATAGTGACAATGAAATATATAGCAGTATGAAAAGAATACAGGTGTTTAAAAATTAAACTTCAATCTTATTAGCAAATATGCTAACAAAATATCTGGTGGAATAACTAACAATCTTATTAAATGTATTTCAAAAGTTCATAATTTTTATTTTTATGTCGTGTCATATATTCAAGTGTGAAAAGAACTCAACAATCTCCCTAGGAATTCAAAGTAATATGAATCATAAAAATAATTTAAAATATGAGTTATTTGCAATAACTTTTTTCTTTCATAAACTATGTTTTGTTATGATAGGGGAAATAGGATTAAGAATTCAATAAATACTTGGTGTTAGAGCTAACTTTTAATCATTTTTAAATGGTTTAATAATTTCTACTCACAGTAACACAGTATAGGGAAATGTACACAACACACAATGCTAATCTTTGCACCATCTCCACATTCTCAATTTGTTTACTCTACCTTTCCTTGGTAGCTATGGATATTTTTCTTCCTCAGTTACAGAGACTTTCTAAGTTTTCTAGCTTGTGTTTTAATCATATTTCCTTTTTACCTGCTCCATTAGCCTACATAGAATTTTAATTTTCCTTCAGTATAAAACTAAGTATCAGTTACTACCATTATCACCATCACTGCCGCCAGTACTATCACATGAAACATGAACCCCTCTATACTGTCTTGTCATCAAAAGGCAGTCCTCCACAACACAATGCTTTATTTTAATTTTTTTCTTCTACCTGGACTATGCTTGCAATCCTGCCATTTCTTAGGGCTCAGTCTAAATATAATCTTCTCTCCTACTTGGACTTCTTGTTCTTCTTTCATAAATGATGGTCAAACCAATCAAAGTGCTCTGCAAATGCATGTGTAAGTAATTTTTGTATTCCTAATGTCTCAGATTGATATATTCATAACGTCTTCTACTTAGATCAATAACATAGGAGTCAGCAAGAATTTTAGAAATTATCTCATATTAATTTTATAGATTAAAAAATAAGCTCCTAAAATAGCATGAATTTCTCAAACTCATGCAGCTAATTAGGTTGAAATGGACTTGGAGCTTGTATTCTAACAAACACAGACTCATTTTTCATAACATCATTTTGCTTTCTTCTCTGTTTGAGGGACGTATACTGGATCATAGAACAGGTTACAACATAATACACATTTGTCATGATACCTTGTAGAGTTCGTTGTTACTCCAATATCTGTTACTCAATGCCTAAATGCCTCCTTCTTGGAGACAAACCTAGCCCCCTTCCAACACCCTTTGCCTTAACCCCAATTTGAAAACTCTGTCAACAAAATGCTTAAACCATTCATTCCTGATTGCTATAATCAGCAATCTCTGAATTTCAAACACAAATAAATATCTTTCTATTAAATTGTATCAAAACATGAGTGTTAAACACATTTAAAAATGTATGGTAATCTGATTATTAAAGCTATTTCATTATTTTTTCTATAAAACTTTTAAATTTTTTATTCAAAGTTCTTCTGAAGGTATATTTCTATCATAAAAATGACATTTCTCATTCTTAGTGAGAACTAAGAAATTCTCACTACTGGTGAAATTTCTTATGGTATAACTCTAATAAAAGATTTTTACAATATTGTATTTATTCAAAGACATTTGAACAAATGGATTTTTTTTCTTCTGGGTAGATGCCTAGAAGAAAAAAAAAATTGTTAAGACCTACATACTAGTAGATATGAAGTTTCCTAATAATGTTTGCGGGTACATGAATGGGTACTTTTTTATTGCTTGGGATTCATTGAGAGTACAAAGAATTAGGTTACACTGATTACATTTGTTAGATAAAGTCCCTCATATAATTGTGTCCTGCTCCCAAGAGGTGTTCCCTACACTAGGATCCCCAATCTCCTTTCCTCTTCCCCTGTTCCCACTTGCTCATTTTCCATCTCTTGTATTAGATCTTCTACTGCCTTCATATTAGAATTGAGTACGTTGGAGTCTTGCTTCTCAATTCTTGCGATGCTTTACTAAGAAGAATGTGTTTCACCTCCATCTAAGCTAATACAAAAGATGTAAAGTCTGCATCATTTTTAATGGCTACATAGTATTCCATGATATACATATACCACAGCTTCTTAATCCATTACTGGTTTGCTGGGCATTTAGGCTGGTTCCACATTTTGGCAATTGTAAATTGAGTTGCGAAAAACAGTCTTAGGACAAAGGGATTTTTTTTTTCCTTCTGGGTAGATGCCTAGTTACGGGATTGCAGGATCAAATGGGAGGCCTAATTTGTGTTCTTTGAGGATTCTCCATACTTCCTTCCAAAAAGGTTGTGTTAGTTTGCAGTGTAAAAGTGTTCCCTTCTCTCCACATCCACACCAGCATCTGCAGCTTTGAGACTTTGTGAATAAAAGTCATATCTTGATGTGCCTACATTCCTAGTAATAATGATTTAATAAGCTTAAAACAAATATTCAATTATTAGTTATAAGTAAATTAGGATTGAATTAAGAAAACGATTGCAGAGGATGGGCAAAAGGGAACAGACACACGAGAGAAGTGGATAAGAGAAACCCAAAGCTTGGTACAAAATGCACTGCTGAAGGCCTAGCCCCTTTAAGACTCTAGAGGGCAGCTTACTGAAACTTCTCTCTCTCTCTCTTTCCCTCTCTCTCTCTCTTTCCCTCTCTCCTCTCCCCCTTTAACAATTCATAATGCTACTTTTCTTCAAGAAAAGTATTGAATATAGTTTGAATACCAGGAAGAGTACTAAGGTCCTACTATGTAGTATTCTGAGGGGCTAGCAGTCTTTCATGTCTCCACACCTCTTCAGAATATCTTGGACTAAAGTAAGAAAAGAATGTCCCTCAAGAATTACAAAAAAGTGATGTGTTCATGTACTATCAACTTCAGAAACAAATCAAAAATATTGCTGGTTGCACTGCTTCATGCCTGTAATGCCAGCACTCTGGGAGGCTGAGGCAGATGAATTGCTTGAGCAAGAGCAAGACAACATCTCTACTAAAAATAGGAACAAAAAGGAAGAAAGAAAGAAAGAAAGAAAGAAAGAAAGAAAGAAAGAAAGAAAGAAAGAAAGAAAGAAAGAAAGAAAGAAAGAAAGAAAGAAAGAAAGAAAGAAAGAGAAAAAAGCAACTAGCCAGGTCTGGTGGCAGGGTCCTATAGTCTCAGCTACTGGGGAGGCTGAGGCAAGAGGATCTCTTAAACCCTAGAGTTTGAGGTTGCTGGGAGCTTGGCCACCATGGCACTCCACCCAGGGCTCTGCCTCCAAATAAATAAATAAATAAATTACTTAATTAAATATGAAATAAAATAAAAGGGAGCACCTTAATTTCCATCTATCAAGAACTGTGCAGGATGTGAAATTTTATTCTACAAGCTGACAAACTAGTCTGTTATAGTTTCATAGATATTAGGAGAGGACTTAAGACTCAGCTCAGAGATAAAGGACTTTTTCAATCATCGCAGTAGCTGATGATTCTTGGTGGTTTGTGTGGGCCTACCTCATCGCTCATGTTCTACAAACACAACCATAAGAAATATACTGGATAAAGAATGATGAGAGTCTTGCCATCTGGTATGCCAGCAAAAGCAAAAACATGAAGGGTGGTGGAAGGTGGTCCATGTCAGTTGACTCCTAAGACTTTCTAATTTCCATTAGATTCAATAGAGTTGAAAATACGAAGATTCTTATATTTTATAGTCCATGAAACTCAAGATAAATGAAATATTTTAATCTCCATGAAAAAGGTTAAAAATCAAAGAATATAGACTGCAAACTATTCTAGAGATGATTTGCTATTATTGTAATTATTTAGAATTAGGCTTGATTTTCAGCATAAATTAGAAGAAAAGAAATACCAATAAAGGCCTGAAAGGTCATCATCAAGAAGAGCTTTGTTGCTACACTGATGAACTCAAACAAATTAAATGTTCCCAGTATGACTCCAACACATCTGGCACGTGATACCATAGGCAGCAGTCTGAAAACGATTAAAGCTGTAGCTTATTTTGTAATTTAAAGAATGCTTAAAAATCTGAGGTATAAATAAACGTCGTAATGTACTTTCCCTGTAGAAAGATGAGTGAGTAAAGACATTCATCGTTTTAATAGTCTATTATTCCCATAGAATTCATTACAAATCCAGGAGTGCACACATGCAGGAATACTTATTTTTTCTAAAGTAATACTATTTTTATTCTCTTACATTACCTTAAGGCAGCACTATTTTCTTATTCCATTTTCTACCGAGACACTAAAGTAGATAAAATTAACTTTATTCAACACTTGTGTCTTTTAAAAGGATAATGATTTCATCTAGTTAAAGCTGTCCTGGCCTACTTAGTTTATTTCAGAGAAGAAATTGCCTGCTCACTCATGATAAGATAATTTGTCACCTTGTAAATTAAATTACCCATCTTTGTTTACCTTGAGGAGCTTCACTATGTAATACTTACTTGCTGTATTCCTACCTTTATACCAGAATGTGCTCGACTTTATGAGAACAAGTGTTGTATAATCAAAGACTGCTGGGAAGCTTAAATAGCACACAAGTTCTGATCCCTAATCTAAATTGAACTTGATAGCTATATAGGGAGAATTTAATGAATTTAAAAATAATTATCCATTTGATATTAAGATCTCTTATGTATTAACACATGTGTCTCAAACAGGAAAAAAAGTGGTTTCACAATAGATTGACTGAACACTAGGTTGAATTTTCAGAATATTTATTATTGTTCTTTTATAATATTAAAAAAATATATACAGCTAAAGTAATTGTTTTGAATGGATATACTGAAAATCTAGCTATATATACTACTAATTAAAAAAATACTCATTTTTCTCTTAAGTCTTGGAAAATTTTAAAATGCCTTATGTATTCCCTATTTCCTTAAAATTTAGACATTAAAGGCATTATAATTGCAGTACTTTGTCTTCAAATTTATTTTAAAAGCCATGGTAAAAATCTTTTATAGCTGGTATGGCTCTTGAAATTTATTGCAGGAATAGCTTCTGAGAGACTCTTTTAACTGAAATGATTTTTTAATAAAAATATTTTAAGGTGTTTACACATTATACCTAAGTAAACAGTGAGCTTAACAATTTAGGCATTGAGAGAATTATTTTACCCTTTTTTCTATGGGTAGCAAAGTTTTAAGGAGGGTGGATAGAAAATCTGTGGGACTGCCAGGAAATGAGAGCCAGACATTGTGTTACTGACTAAAGGATTACAGGCAGTCCCCAAGTTACAAACATCTGACTTACATACAATTCACACTTATGAACAAAGGCTATTACAGTAAGTCCCTGAGTTATAAACATCTGATTAACCCACAACTTGCACTTACAAATGGAGGCTACTACAGGTATTATGTAAATGTGCCTATTCCAACTTACAAATTCTCACACAGGGCAGGTGCACCCTGGCTTTTTCAGCACCAGCCCCCTGGGAGGACTTGCCACGCCTTCTGCAGAGCAGGGGAGGCAGAGCTGGTGACCAAGTGCTGCCAGAGGGCCAGAGCAGGGGGGGAAGCCCGTGGGTCCCTAGTAAGTTGAGGGAGACCACAGCACAGCATCCCGTGCTGCCAGTGCCAACCCCAGAACCACCCTTGGACCTAGAGAGCCCTCTTCTGGCTGCACTAGCATTTCACAGGCCCAAGAGTGACATAGGGTTCCCCCATTGGTGGGGGTGGGTGGGGGCTCATTTCCTTGGCCTGGTCTCAATTTCAAGTAAGTGTCCTAGGCCTGGCCAATTTCATGAAAGGACTGTATCCATTCATTAATGCATTCATTCACCTTGCCCCAGCGGAAGGAATTGCATCCATTCATTTGTTACCAAGTCCTGGCCAGATGTAACTACAAAGGACCCAGGCAACTATATACACCCCTAGACAAAGAGCCCAGAGAGAGAAAGATTTTCTGACTCTTTCTATTTGGTGCTTTTCTTCTGTATCCTTTTCTGTAAAATAAATCCTGTCTTAACCACTGATCTGTGGTCCGTGGATTCATTCTTCAAATCCCTGAGACCCAGGACCTACCGAAGAAGAAATTCCAGTATAAATTCAATTTCAGAACAAACCTGCAGAACCTGTCTTGTTTGTGGACTTGTAAGTGGACTTCCTGTAAAGTGAACTCTAAGACCATTATTATAACATGGTGGTTCTGCTGTTTATTGTGTTCTGGGCTGGATTGTGTCCCCACGAAAATTCATATGCTGAAATCCTAACTCTCCATACCTTAGAATGTTATCTTGGCATGGAACCTGAGTCATAAATGTGAATATTTAATTCATACAGATGTGGTCTTACTGGAATAGGGTAGACTCCTAATTCAATAGATGGATATCTTTATGAAAAGGGGAAATTGAGCTGCAAACTTAGAGACACACACAGAATGCCACGTGAACATGAATACAGAGATGAGAGTGATGTGCCTAACTAAAGAATGTCCCAAATTACCAACAAACCAGCAGAAACTTGGACACAGTCATGGACCACATTATCCCTTAATGTCTTCACAAGGAACTGACATTGCCATCACCCTGACCGGGACTTCCAGCCTTCAGAATTGTGAGACAGTAAATGTCTATGGTGTAAGCTACCAATCTGTAGTACATGTCTTTTGTTACAGAAATCCTAGACAATTAATTATGTACTCTTTGGGGGGAAAATGTTCTATTTGTATGTTATTTTCTAGGTTGTACAGAGCTTTCCATATATTGTTATACCTGATCCTCATAATAATCTTTTAAGGTATTCGGGCTGGGTATTCCTATCGTTATTGTACACATAATTAAATTGCCACTCTGACAATTTAAGAGGACTGCCAAAGTAACAGAGCTAATAAAAATTGCAGGAAGAATTGAAAACTATGTTGTCAACTCAAATTCTATGCTATTTCTTAAATCAAACAGTAACATGTTTTTAGTATAACTGTTACATATGTGATTTTTTTCTTTATTTGCTTAGATCAGAGAGAAACTCCCATTGTATATTTAGTTTTCATTCTAAAAGGATAACTAATAGGATAGAATAAAATGAGGTGTTTCACAGGCATGGTTATCTAATCATCTTGGTAACTACTTTTCTCTGTTTAGATTAAAGCTCAGCATTCTGGTTAAAATCAATACTGAATAAATCTCATATTCTTAAAAAGGAAGAACTAAAGAGTAACAGACTCTGAGTGACTTTCCTCCTTAGCTGTTATATTTCTGTTCCTAATTGATATAGTAGAAAGTGTTTAAATAGCAAACATGAGCTTTGTGCTAAGGAGAAAAGTGCTGTCTCCAAGCTAAGAAATCAGGTTTCAGAGCTACAAGGCTGAGACAATACCCTTGATTGTGGCAAATTCAGAAAAGGAATTGCCACTGAATTCCTAAATATTTCTAAACATGATTCTAAAATACGCTGCATGCTGGAATTCCAAGAATCCATCTTGGTGCCCTTCATGCTTATGTAAAGAGAAGAGGAAGGGGAAGGTATTTGTTAAGAGGAGAAATGGGAAATGCCCAGCAGGTGTAACAAGATTGTGATAGTCGATGAACAAGAGCAGTGTCTATGCTATGGGTCAAAAAAAGAGGGAAGAAAGAGAGAGAGAAAATACCATTTTTGAAAGGTTGACCATCAAAAAAAGAGTAATAGAATTGCAACCATAAAGGGACCTTCTATTAACTTCTAGTAACATCTGTTCGTGAGTGGTGGCCTCAAAGCACTTTCTTTGTCACTTGAGTATAACTCTTCACAGCCTTTTTATATTTTTTTGTTTTGTTTGCTTCATTTTTCTCTTAATTTTTTTATTAAATCATAACTGTGTACATTAATGCATAAGTATAATAATTTGTGGTATGTGAGAATGGTTCATATTTTGCACCTGAGTGGAAAAATTTATGCGAAAACTATGATCTACAGTACAATTTGGTTAATAATGTTCCTACCTTAATCCTGACTTCCTCAATTATTTTTATAAAACTGAAAACAAGAAGCAGTTTTGTGGATGGAGCTGGAGCATATGCTACTTAAAGTATTTCAAGAATGAAGAAAAAATATCCAATGTACTCAGTACTATAATGAAAGCAATTTACAATCACACTTTCATATGAAGAATAGATCACAACTATTGCCCAAGATGAAGGAGGGAGGAGAGGGTGAGAGGAGGGGCGGGGGAGGTCAGATCGAGGGAGGGTGAATGGTGGGATCGCACCTGTGGGCAAAGGTACATGTCAGATCTATTAGTATAGAGTATAAATGTCTTAACACAATAATTAAATAAACGAGATGAGGTATATATTAACCAGTGTGATGTAAGCATTTCTAATTTTATAAGAAATCAGCACATTATACCCCATAAAACCTGGCCCCGGCCAAACTGCAACCAAAAAGAAAAAATAGCCGGGCGTTGTGGCAGGTGCCTGTAGTCCCAGCTGCTCGGGAGGCTAAGGCAAGAGAATCGCTTAAGCCTAGGAGTTGGAGGTTGCTGTGAGCTGTGAGATGCCACGGCACTCTACCAAGGGCCATAAAGTGAGACTCTGTCTCTACAAAAAAAAAAAAAAAAAAAAGACATTAATGTATACATGATCTATGTGTTTATGATTTAATAAAAAAATACAAAAAAGAAAAAAAGAAAAGTTATATATTGGCTTTAAGGCCACAGCATTAACTCAGATCACAGTGTGCAACAAAGTGCTACATTTTCTCATGATTAAAACTGCCAAACATGCCTAAATGTTACCATATGTTTGCTGCATTAGGATTTAATGGTACTATAAATTATCACTTACCACCTTCTCTAAAACACTTTATCAACAAGGATTCCCAAGGTCTTTTTTGTAAGGTTAAGTAATATATTTCTGGTTGACATTATTTTAAAAAAAAATTCTCTGCAACCTTTTGTAAGTTATTTATTAAAAAATTAAAACTTATCTTGACGACCATATTTGTTTTCTTTTCTTTTAGCTTTCAGAGAATTTTGAGCCTGCGTTCAGCTCAAGGGTTTTGTTTGTTTGTTTTGTGTTGTTTTCTTTTTCAGTCCATTCAAATGCTTTGAAAGCATTTACTCTTCTTCCCCTAGGCAAAACATTTAGTGTTTGATATTACATTTTACCTTTTTATTTTTAGTTTTCCCCAAATAACTTTTTTTTTGTTAACTTTTATATGTCTTTAAAACCAGGTGTAGTAACTATCTTAAATTAAATATAACAGCCGTGTCTTCCCTTGGTATTCCACATCTCTGCTCTCCTGGAAACTAATAGCACTTGCCAAAGATAGTACCTTTCTTTCTATAATCTCCTTTTGAAATTTTTTGTAACAAAAGTAGTTATTTTTGTAGTTAGAAATTTAATTCTCTTTTTTGTGCCACGGAATGAAAAACCTAAGTCTTGCTTATTTAGCATGGTATTTTTTTTTCTAATTTTATTCTCTGATAAGAAGTATTTGTTTTGCAACTTTTTCAATAATGTCAAAACCTTAAACTCTTGAAAATAAGCATACAATTAACTTTTAAAAAGTGTTTTTTATTACCTCACCAGTTAATAACATTTTCCCAAATATCTTGTAAACAATTATTAACAGTATTATGTACTTTAAAAGACTGCATGGGTCTTCTAAATTGCTTCCATTCATAAATATAAACATTAACAAAAAGTTTTATAGATTGTTACACTTCTCATGCCTTTGTGTCTGGTTATGTCTATTATCACACTGGTATAATCGTTATGACTTTGAACATACCCTTTGTCTGGCATACAATTTGTCTAAAAGTTAATTACTTTCAAACAATCCTTAGCAAATGTGAAGTCCACCTTTAAGGGTTTTCCAGTATATATTCACTATATTTTATTTAATTTATAAGAAAAATAATCCTAATCAAGAAGGTTTCTAAAATACCATAAGCTTTGTGCTACTATTTGAAAGTAAGCAAACCAAAAACAACCATTTTTAGCTTGTCAGCTGTAACTATATGCTCTAAAACCACACTTTATTTAAGATGATTGATTATAGAAATTCAGAACCTATATCTGAAGCATGAATCTAACTTCACATTATCATTCACTTTAAAAATAAAAAGTAATGTTTTTCATATCTTGACATGATTTCTTGTTTAGAAGCAGACAAGCTCTCCAGTTGTCCATGCTAAATCTAAGATTCTGTTTGCTAATAGAGTTTCACTATGTCCTATTGAAGTTCCATCTTCAAAATTATTTAAACAAGATAAAAAGAAATACTTCCCAATCACCCCAAGTGCAACGTTTTCTGAAATTAATTAATTAATTAACACTGAAAGCTATTAAGATAAAATGAAAAAAGTGTACACTTACATTTTATTATTATGAACTTCTTCCCCCCCCCCCCACTGGGTAAATGTGAGCACTGAACACTTTAAAAAACAACAGCAAGAAAGAATTAGCTATGTTTTTTCTAGATTTGCAAATACAAAAAAGACAGACAAAAATAATTATCTTACATTATTTAAAGTAAGAATGAAAGGGCCCATTTTTTAGACATCTCTAAAACCCTTCCATAACTCTTTGGTTCATTTTAATACTATGCATTCTTCCAAACTGTAGGAAACATTTAAAAAGACATTAAATACATTCTGTGTGGATTTATAGTTTTAACATTAGATCTGTTAAATCAAACTAAAATCTGGCTCAAGGAAGCCTCCGTACTTGTATACTTGAGTTCTTACGTTCAAATAGCCACCTTACTTAGTAGGTATGACAACTGGCAACCTAACTTAGGAGTATGCCTCTGTCACACTATCTGTATTTCCTCCAATCACAGCAGCCATATTCAACCCCCACAGGCAGCCAACTGCTCAAATTAATGTTCAAATACATCGATTGCTAAGCTGTTACCAATCTGGGTGTTCCTGTGTGTCACTTCCATCTTCTGTACATCAATTTTCTTTTCCTGCCCATAACTCTTCTCTGACCGTGAAGCAGTCCTGGCATCCCTTCGAATCTGTTTTGATAACGAAGGCTGCCCCATTCGTGTATCCAGTTAAATTTAATCTGTCTAAAGTTTTTCTTTTCACAGATCTAATGGCAGAAATGAAGACCCAGAGAAAATCTCCAGTGACCCCTGGGATCTACCAGGGAGGGACTCCCTAGGGGACAGTTGTGCTCACTCCTGTGTTATTTGTAGCCGGAGATCAGAATCTAACTTCCACTCATTTGTGTTCTGAACTCTCAGAGTTTATTTGAGCAATAGGTAAACTAGATTATGTCCAGGATCGGATAAGATTTGACAATTACTTGATTAAATTCCCTTAGGAGCCTCTAATAAGTGGGTATTTTAAGTATACATATGTGTATATGTATGTTTGTGTCTGTATATATATATTTTTTTCTTTTCTTTTCTTTTCTTTCTTTCTTTTTTTTTTTTTTTTTTTGAGATGGGCTGTCCCTGTGTTGCCCAGGCTAACGTGTAGTGGCTGTGCACAGACATAATCACAGCACCCAGCAACCTCCAACTTCAGGCTTCAAGCAATCCTTTTACCTCAAGCAATTCTTCAGCTGCATTTTTAGAGAAATAGAAACAACTAGAATTAAGATGGCCACTATGGGTAAGTTTTAATTTGGATCAAATTATGTATTTGTTAGACATATTAAGAAGAAAGGCACAAAAACTCAACAAAACAATGGGATGTATTATTTAATTGATATGTAAATGCATCTAAGTACTAAATGAATTAAAAAAATGCTTTCTTAAAATATTCCTTCCATAAAGGAATGAAAAGCTTCAGCAACAAAAGAGATAGCAAAAGATAATTGTACTGTGACTAAACTGACCCTGACTTCTCCTTTTCTTATCAAAGGAGAAGTCAGTGTCAATTTAGTTTAACCTTTCTACTAACATACTCATTGACCCTGAAGATAATGAAAAATGAGAAATTAGATGACTTACAAAGTAAGACCTTCTGATCAACCAACCAGGTCCTCATACAGTAACTATATTCATTGCATTGTCTTAAAAATAAGCTCAAATTCACTGTAAAGAATGAAATCAGAACTTTCTTGATCCAAGGACAGTCCTCAAAAATTTACTGAGTAATTTAGAATCTTCATAGGTACTTGCAATCCAGAACTGTCTGAACTTTACCCATTTATTAACATATTAAGAGTTGGGAAAGCTCAAAACTGAATGGCAACAATGTAACAGAACTGACAGTATCAAAGACCCTTACAAAACCTCCTGAGAAGGACCGAAGGGAGCTACACAACTGCCAAAAGTCTTTTAGATTCAATTCCCAATATTTTCCACAAAATTTGATTCACACATCATATAATATTGTAGATAGATACCCTGTTTCCTCGAAAATAAGACATCCTCCGAAAATAAGACCTACTTACAGGAAATATAAGACGTCCCCTGAAAATAAGACCTAGCGCATCTTTGGGAGCACACCTTAAAATAAGACATTGTCTTATTTTCAGGGAAACAGGGTAGGAAAGAATCAGTTTCAGATTACAGAACTAGCTTAGGAACATTGTTTGTAGAACATTCCTGGCACATTGTACAGTAAGGAGTATTTCCTGAAGGTGCAGAAATGGTATTAACTGCTCTATTTATTAATGGACTGTATCCTGAATTTAGCAATTTGATTAAACAACACAAACTGGAATGGAAATTACAGATATGACTGAATTGGTGACCTTAACTGAACATGTTGACAAGACTATAGAGCAAGAAAAAAAACCCAAGGCTAACAAGCTACATCTCTTCAATTAGAACAGGTGCGGAGGCTGAGACCCAAGAGACTGTCTCATTCTTATTTTAAATCAGGACCAAGAGGTGCTACAATAAGAAATTCTTCACCCTGAGATGTCTTTCTTCACTGCCAACCACTAGGAAGTGGGAAAAGAGATTGTCAGCTTTTATATCAGTCCTTCAATAAGCTCCCTTATAGGCCAAACTGTTTCAACACCAAAGGGAGCTCAAGATAGTTTAGCTGTCATGGTGATACATAACATGGACAAGGCTCAGAAGGACACTAAATTGCTACCCATCATACATTTAAATAAACATGGGGAAAGAAAGATTAAAATAAACAGGGAATCTCATAAAATCGTGGTGGGTACCAGTCATTTTATCTGCCACACACCCCACTTAAAAAAGCCAACAAATCCATTGAAGTCAAATGGTCATTTAGGTTAGGGTGAGTTGAATTAAATTCAAGAGGTTGCCATATTTGACCCCATCCACATGAATTTGGGGCCATTTTTAAGAATATGTACTTTTTTGCTAATGCACTTGCTAGACAAGACTTTCTTTCAAAGCTCTCTTCAGAGAGGGAGATAATCTTAGAATTTTCTGACTCTCCTGAACAGAATTGTTATGCCCTCTACAGGTAGAAATGGATACGACCAAAACTCAGGCTAGTAATACACCTGACCTTTCTAAATAACCTAAACCTGGGGCAGTGCTTGCGGCTCAAGGAGTAGGTTGCCACCCCCATATAGATGGGGTGATGGGTTCAAGACCAGCCCTGGCCAAAACTGCAAAAAAGTAAATAAATGAAAATAAATAAATAAGTTAAACCTGTGTGTGCTTCTTCCTCAACTGATATACAATGAATTAAAAGTGTGGAGCTTATTAAATTTCAAATAGGCTAAACTTTTGCCTAAGTTACCACAATATCCATAAAATGCCAAAACAACTCAAAGGCCCTGATCAGTTGTGAAAGATTTAACTAAACAAGAAGTTATAATTTCAACCCCAATCCTTGCAAAACTTCAATCTTACCAATTAAAAATTCAAAGGTATAAGATTGGAGATCGAATAGTCAAGATTTGTCAAATGTATTAAAAAGTTAAAAAACACATCTTTGTGATTGTGAACTATACTGCTATAAACATTTGAGAGCAGGTGTCCTTTATATAAAATAACCTTTTTTCCTTTGGGTATATATCCAGCAGTGGGATTGCTGGATCAAATGGTAGGTCCACTTTAAATTTTTTAAGGTATCACACTACAAGTTTTTATAGAGGTTGCACTAGTTTTCAGTCCCATCAACAGTGTATAAGAATTCCTTTCTCTCTGCTTCCATGCCAGAAATTGTAAATATGTGGAAACAACTCAAGTGCCTAGCAATACATGAATGGATTAATAAACTGTGTGTGCATACTATGGAGTATTGCTCATCCAAAAAATCCAAACCAAACCAAACAAAACAAACATACAAGAACCAAAAAAATCAACCATCTAGTTTCTTTCTGGGCAACCTAGAGGGAATTAAAAACCATTCTTCTAAGTGAAACATCACAGGAATGAAAAATCAAACACATGCACTCAATACTAAATTGGAACTAATCCATCAAAACTTAAGTGCACATATGGAAATAAATTTCAATGAAAATCAAGCTGGAAGGAGGAGGGAGGAGGAGAGGAGTAAATTCTCACCTACTGGGTACATTGCACACTATGTGAAAGGTACACTTGTGTGTATAACTTTGACTCAATCTCTATAAAATCAAAATATGTAAACAAAACATGTCCCCCTAACACTCTGAAATTTTAAAAAGAAATTAATTAATTAAAAACCCCAAATGCTTTTCAAGTTCAGGTGACATTAGTAATCTTTGGTAAGCAAAATGTTCTTTTTTTCTTTCAATTACTGATAAAAATGGCAACAAAAATGCCTTAAAAATTGTTAGTATAAAAAGAAAAGTGAAAAAAACAGTAGATGTTGATGTGGTTCCAGTAACGAGGGAATACTTATACACTAATACTGGGAATGCAAATTTGTACAAATGATATGGAAAGTAGTATGGAGATTCCTCAAAGAACTAAAAGTAGACCTTTTAGCAATCCTACTACAGAGTGTTTACCCAAAAGAAAAAAATCATTTTATAAAAAAGACACTGCACCTGAATGTTTACCCCAGAGCAATTCACAATAGCAAAGATATAGAATATCAACCTAAGTACTTATCAACTGATGAGTGGATAAAGAGAATACAGCATATGTATACTCTGTGAAGTACTACTTAGCTATTAAAAGGAATGATATAATGTCTTTTGCAGCAACTTGGCTGGGACTGGAGACTCATATACTAAGTGAAGTATCTCAGGAATGGAAAAACAGATACCAAATGTTCTCACAAAGTAGGCTATTAATGAAGGATATATATGGTCACAAAGGGCAATGACGGACATTGGAGGGAGACAGGGGAGTGAGGGATAAAAATCTACCTATTGAGCATGATGTACACTGTTCTAAAGATGGATACACAGAAAGCCCTGACTTCAGCATAAATTGAAAACAATTTACCCACATACATGAAAACACTCATGTTACTACATTTTTAAAAAAGTAAATTAATAAGATTTATAGGCAATTAATAAAACTATATTACCAAGGTTTCCTATAGTCTCAAATCCTAATATTTTATTATCTAATGCACTTGATAATCCAAAGTGGTTTATGGTAATAGACCTCTGTCTGCTCAGCCTTCTGTTACATTTCAGTTCTGAAAGGCGGTCGTTACCTGTTTGCTTTTACTTCGAAAAATCAGTAGTACTCCTAGACTGCAGTGCGCCTGGCTTACTAAAGCCCCTTTGTATGATTCCAGGCATTGCATCAGGCCTTAATAACCCTACAGTGTTCTCACAATTTCACTCTTATTCAGTATGTAGATGGCTTGTTTATATGCCCTTCCACCAAAGAGTACTCTGAAATTGACTCAATTTATCTTTTACAGTAACTCACACATAAAGTTCACAAGACTTCAATGGAAAACTTCACTTTTCAAGACAAAAGATTCACTATTTGGGACATGACTTGACTATTGAAGAGATTTCCCTCTCACTTAAAATAATAAAAACAACTTAAAGTTTTCTCAGCCAGCCACCAGAAGACAAGTAAGAAGTTTCTTGGACTTGAAGGATATTATAGATCTTAGGTCCCACATTTTTCCTAACTGGACTCCTTATTATATGAGCTCACACGAAATGCAGAACCAGAGCCTTTACTGTGGAAAGAGTCATGAGGAGGCTGTTAACCAAGTGAATTTGGCCTTATAACAGTCCTGATTTTTAGGACTTCCAAATCACACTCAACCTTTTGCCTTGTTGTTTCATGAAGGCATTAGGAGTTCTTACCCAAGAACATGAGGGGAAATAGGTTGATTGTACATTATAGCCTTCTGTTAGACCAAGCAACTAAAGCATATATGAATTATTTAAAAGCAGAAGCAACAGTAACAGAGTTGGTAGAAATTTCATCTCAGCAGGTTTTAGGGAATGAACTTATTTTTCAGGTTTTACATGTAGAATATCTATTAAATTCCAACTAGATTCAGCATTTTTCAGTAAGTAGACTGTCGTCCTATGAAATTCTTCTCTTGTGTCTTTCAATTCTCCATCTGAAATGCTGCAGTTTACTTAACCATGGTACTCCATTATCCCTGCATGATGATGATGAAGCCCACAGTCACATAAGTGTAGTATCAGAAATGGTGACCTGTCAGGTTGATCTACCAAATATTCCATTAGATAATACTGAGCTAATCCTTTTTCTCAAAGTATCCTACGCCAGAAACTCAAAAGGAAAATATCAGAAAAGGGTATGCTGTTTTCATAAAAAATGAGTTTATGAAGAAGGTAACTTTTCATCAAATTAAGTCAGCTTGATCTTGGAGTTTTTGCTCTTATTTGAGCTTGTCATATAGCTAAGACCAGTCAGTAAATATTCATACAGATAGCAGATATGCTTTTGGAGAGGTACATATTTGGCAGTTTTGGAAACAATAGGGTTTCTCACTTCTAGTGGGACCTGAATGAAGAACAGGTTTCAAGTAGTTGAACTCCTTTCTACTACCCTGTTATCATCACAAACGGCCTTCATTAACATCAAAGCTCATGTCTGTAGAACTAAACCTGAATAGGAAGGGTGTGCTTTAGCAGATTTTTATTCTAAATTAGTTGGTGCTAAAACTGTTAAGATACATAGTCTAAATGAACTTTGTAAGATTGATGCAACTCAAATCTCTTATGATGACTTATTTAATATAAAGGAATGCACCTGATTTGGAAAAAAAAAGAATTGGATTGGCATCTAAAAAGATATAAATTCAATGTTAACTGTGGACTCAAAGAGGGTCTGGATTCTTCCTGAGTCTCTGAAGCTTCTATTGTTAAAAGTTCTGCATTCCTCAGCTCATCACGGAATTGAAAACATGGTTTAAATTATGAAAAAAATATAGGTGGGGAAAATAATCCAAAATTGATAAAATAGTTGGTAATAATATTTGGGTTACCAAACTCATAATCCTGGAAAAACAATCAAAATCTTAGATAGTATATTTCTATAATTTGATGAACCATTTGAATATTTATAGATGAACTTCGTTCACTGTGACATCAGAATGTTTTTGTAATAGTTTACATTTGGTTAGATACAGGTTTTCTCATGTAGGAAAGCCAGGGCTGTGATAGTAAGTAATAAAATATTAAAAAATAAATTTTCTTCATGAGTCATCCCTGAAGAAATATCAACTGATAGGAGAACTCATTTTAATGGGTAAATTATAAAGCAATTAAAAAAGGTGTTACAGACACAATGCTACTATCATTGTCCTTATTACTGTCAGTCTTCTGGAAAGGTTGAAAGAACAAATGGTATCTTGAAAATGGAAATCGGGAAAGGTAACTGAATCTATTGGATTGTTTTGGCCTAATGTACTACTACTGTTGGCTTTAATGGCAATCAGATTCACTCCTGGTGGAATACATAAGTTGACTACTTATGAAATAGTCTTGAGCTCAAGTGATTCTCTTACTCCAGTTTTTCCATTTTTAGTAGAGACGGGGCCTTGCTCTTGCTCAGGCTGGTCTCAAACTCGTGAGCTCAAGCAACTCACGCCTCAGCCTCCCAGAGTGCTAAGATTATAGGCATGAGCCACCATGCCGGACCAGCAAGGCTTTAATTTATTATGCCAAATTATAATTTCACTACGTGAAAGAAGCTTTCCATAGCCATTAACTGAGGAAAATCAAACCCTTTATGGTCCAGACCATGGAGGAAGGATGTTCTGGACATAGCATCAGAGGAAAACTATACCAGTCCCTGGATGGGACCATGTGAAGTTTATCTCACCACCCACCTTAAAGTGAAGTTTCAGGGTCTCAAAACTTGGGTTGACTAGTCAATAAGGCCCTTTGAGTCTCTGGGAATTGTACACCTGTTGAAAACTTTAAAATAGAGCTTACCAAGAAAACTTCTCCCCCAAAGCAGATGGCATCCTAGAAGTCAACAGTTTTCCCAAGAACAAATCAAGCCTTCTCTGCCTTCATCAAAGCCTTGTGCCTTTTTTCTTTTCTTTCCTTCCTTCCTTCCTTCCTTCCTTCCTTCCTTCCTTCCTTCCTTCCTTCCTTCCTTCCTTCCTTCCTTCCTTCTTTCTTTCATATTTCCTGATCTATTCTAATCCTTTCCCTTTATCTATATAAGAAAATTCCTCAATGGATGTTTATAGCACAACATTGGCTCTAGTTAAAAAAAAAAAAAAAAAAGTGTAATCGTTGGGCTTGTAGGCTAATGCAAATAATAATAATAATAAGGAAACAATTCCATTCATGCCAGTGCCTCTCCATATTCCTATGAGTGTCACCCTGAGATTCCAAAGGAAAAGTGTATAGTTATTCTTGGTATTCTAAACATCACTGCTACTTGATTTTATATACTGTCTACAGACAACATTCTAACTTCTCAAACGAATGAACTGATTATTATAAAATACAGAAAACCTATATGAGTAATGACTGGAAAAGGCATATTGTGCTTCTACTAATACCACACTAAAGATTTGGCAATTATCCATGTGGGTCCAAATAATTACTTGTGTAATGTTACTGTATTAAATCCAAAGAAGTCTTTTTTGTTTGCTTGTTTACTAAATCTGGTTAGATGTCCTTTCAGCATGCTATAATGGGGCCACAGAAAAGTAAATTTCCCACTGCACCTTGTTCAGGGTCTAGGTGGGTTCATGGGTGAACAAACTTAACTGAATCCCAGGGGGCCCGCTTTTCCAACCACCAAGGGCCAATAATTAATGTACACAAATCAGTAGCATTTCTATGCACAAATAGCAGTCAAGTTGAGAGAGATAATTCATGAACTCAAGACCATTTACAGTAGCTTCCAAAGAAATAAAATACCTAAGAATATATTTAACCAAAGAGACAAAAGCCCTTTACAAAAAGAACTACAAAACATAGATGAAAGAAATCAAAGATGACTCATGAATTGGTAGAATAAATAATACTAAAGTGTCCATACTGCTAAAAGTGGTTTATAGATTGAATTCAATTCCCATCTAAATACCAATTTCATTTTACACAGAATTAGAAAAGCAACCCTAAATTTAATACAAAATTTAAAAGAATCTCAACAGCCAAAGCAATCCTAAGCAAGAAAAACAAATCTATAAGCATCTGACTTCAAATTATACAAGTTTATATTAGCCAAAACAGCATGGTACTCATATAAAATACATATATAGATCAATGACACAGAATAGAGGACCCAGAAATAAAACCATACTTCTATAATCAACTGATTTTTGACAAATCAGACAAAAACATATGGTGGGGGAATAAATGGCAACACTGGATAGCCAAATGAAGAAGAATTAAAATGGATTTCTATCTCTCATTATATACAAAAATTAACTCAAGATGGGTTAAAGCTTAAATGTAGGAATGAAAAACATAAAAAATTAGAAGAAAATGTATAAAAAACTTCTGTACATTGGCTCTTAATTAAACTAAAACATTACTGCACATCAAAAAAAAAAATCAATTGAGTAAATAGACAACCTACAAAATGGGACAAAGTATATGCAAACTATATATCTGACAAAGAACTAATACCCAGAATCTAGAAGAAATTTAAACAAATCAGCAAGAGAAAAACAAACAATCCAATTAATAAGTGGGAAAAAGTCATGAACAGATTATTTTCTAAAGATATACAAATGGCTGAGGAGTAGCAGAGTCTATGGAGCAACAGGAAGGTGATTGATTGTTGGCAAGATGGCAGCCGAGTAACAGCTTCCTTGCATCTGGGCACCGTGAGTCTGGGGAGATAGGATTCCAGGCATCTCTGGCTGGTGGGAACTGCCTATCATCACTCCTATGAGGATACAGGGAGTCAGCGAGAGACTTCTGGACCCCAAGAGGAGGACTAAAACCGGCAAGTGGTCGCGTGTGTTCAATCCGTCTAAACCCGCCCACAACTGTAAGTTCAGTAGCAGCGAGTCTGCAAACCAGAAAGGCCTTACCTGTGAACTGTTTTGATGTCCTTGGGCTTGGCACTGAGTTGAACGGCCTTGGGGAAGGCCTGAGCGGGAGTGCGGAGAATTTTGGCCGTTGTCTAGGGCCCCAGTCTGAGCCGCTGAGCCAGACGGAGCTAATAGTGTTTGGCGGTGGGTCACACGGAACCATTGTCAGTGATCTGCCCTGGCAAGCTCCGCCCTCAGGGTCCAGAGCTAGAAACGGGTGGGAGCTTGTAACCCAGCAACCAAGTAGCCTAAGGGTGGGGTCTGAGACGCCTTGCAGCCCTAACCCTCAGGGGCAGAGTGAGACCGGTTTTGGCACACTGGGTAAGCGGATAGCCACTTCAGCAGTGATTCCAGCGAGAAAGCTGGGAAAGCTTCTGCTCAACAAGTTTACAAGTTCAAAGTGCCTTTTAAGTGGGCTGAAGAGCGATTTAGGGAGTCTACCTGCTGGGGTTTGAGAAATCAGCAGCCTCCAGTCGTGTCAGAACTGTGAATAATATCTCATATACCAGAAGACCACGTGTTGCCCAGACAATATTCAATAACATATACAAACTGCTTTGTTTTGGTTGTGTATTTTTTTCTTTTTTTTTTGTTTGGTTGTTTTTTTTTTTTGTTTGTTTGTTTATTTTGACGTTGTTGATGTTCTTTTGTTTTTTAATTTCAATCTTTTCCATACAGATCCCTTTTTCTTTCTCAACTTTTCTAGTTTAATTATAATTTCCCATTGCTGCCTTTTTTAATAACTACAAATTCATTTTTGCTAGTGTTTCTACCGCTATCATTTGGTTTTTCACCCAATTGTATCCCCGTAAAGTTTTCTGTTTGCTTGTTTTGGTTTGATTTATAGCATTTTTGTCTTTCCTCTCCACTTGGTGGAGGTGGGGTACTGTGCCTGATCAGGTTAGCAAAGAGCTGCTGACCTCAAGGGAACGACCCAACTGGGCACTCCCAGAAGGTGGGGTTTTTTAAGGTTGTGTCAAAGTACCATACTGTACACCTATCTTGCCCTGTCTCCCTCTTTCTGTACCTCTCTTCTTTTTGTCAATATTCCTTATCCCCACCCCCTCTCCTTTCTCTATCTTTCTATTTTTTCTTATCACTCGGTCCTCCTTTCTTTCATCCCTTTTTTGCTCCTCAACCTTCTCACCCTTCTGGTCCTGTAACCCTTAGTCCACAGGCACAAGAACTTAAAGAGCAAGAGGAAGTGAAAGGAAAATTAGGGCAAGGAAACAGATAAAAGAAATCACTCATGAGGAAGAATCAGCAGAAAACTCCAGGCAACATGAAGAACCAGTCCAGAACAACCCCGCCAAGGGACCATGAGGTAGCTACTGCAGAGGATTCCACCTATACAGAAATGTTAGGAATGACAGAAAGGGAATTTAGAATACACATGTTGAAAACAATGAAAGAAATGATGGAAACAGTGAAGGAAACTGCTAATAAAGTGGAAAATAACCAAAAGGAAATCCAAAAACAGAATCAAATCAGAGATGAATGATATGAAGAATATAAAAAGGATATAGCAGAGCTGAAGGAAATGAAACAGTCAATCAGGGAACATGAAGATGCAACGGAAAGTATCAGCAACAGGTTAGACCATGCAGAAGAAAGAATTTCAGAGATAGAAGACAAAGTTTTTGAGATAACTCAGATAGTAAAAGAGGCAGAAAAGAAGAGAGAGAAAGCAGAACGTTCACTGTCAGAATTGTGGGACTTTATGAAGCGTTCCAACATACGAGTTATAGGAATTCCAGAAGGGGAAGAAGAATGCCCCAGAGGAATGGAAGCCATACTAGAGAATATTATAAAAGAAAATTTCCCAAACATCACCAAAGATTCTGACACACTGCTTTCAGAGGGCTATCGGACCCCAGGTCGCCTCAACTCTAACCGAGCTTCTCCAAGACACATTGTGATGAACCTGTCCAAAGTCAAGACAAAAGAAAAGATTCTGCAAGCTGCCAGGAGTAAGCGCCAGTTGACCTACAGGGGCAAATCCATCAGAGTGACCGTAGACTTCTCTAATGAAACTTTCCAAGCAAGAAGACAATGGTCATCTACCTTTAATCTACTTAAACAGAACAATTTTCAGCCCAGAATTCTGTACCCTGCTAAGCTAAGCTTCAAAATTGATGGAGAAATCAAATCATTTATGGATATACAAACATTGAGGAAATTCGCCACAACAAGACCAGCTCTACAGGAAATACTTCAACCTGCTCTGCACACTGACCACCACAATGGATCAGCAGCAAAGTAAGAACTCAGAAATCAAAGGACAGAAACTAACCTCCACACTGATGCAAAAGATAAAACTAAGCAATGGACTCTCACCAAATAAGATGAATAGAATAATACCACACTTATCAATTATCTCCATAAATGTTAATGGCTTGAATTCCCCACTGAAGAGACATAGATTGGTTGACTGGATTAAAAAACACAAGCCATCCATTTGCTGTCTGCAAGAAACACACCTGGCTTCAAAAGACAAATTAAAGCTCCGAGTCAAGGGTTGGAAGACAATTTTTCAGGCAAATGGAATTCAGAAGAAAAGAGGAGTTGCAATCTTATTTTCAGATTCATGTGCATTTAAAGCAACTAAAGTCAAAAAAGACAAAGATGGTCACTTTATATTGGTCAAGGGAAAACTACAACAAGAAGACATTGCAATTCTAATATTTATGCACCCAATTTAAATGCTCCCATATTCTTGAAGCAGACCTTACTCAGTCTGAGCAATATGATATCTGATAATACCATCATAACAGGGGACTTTAACACTCCTCTTACAGAGCTGGACAGATCCTCTAAACAGAAATTAAACAAAGATATAAGAGATTTAAATGAGACCTTAGACCAACTATGCTTGATAGACGCATATAGAACACTCCACCCCAAAGACAAAGAATATACATTCTTCTCATCACCCCATGGAACATTCTCCAAAATTGATCATGTCCTGGGACACAAAACAAATATCAACAGAATCAAAAGAATTGAAATTTTACCTTGTATCTTCTCAGACCATAAGGCACTAAAGGTGGAACTCAACTCTAACAAAAATGCTCGACCCCACCCAAAGGCATGGAAATTAAACAATCTTCTGTTGAATAACAGATGGGTGAAGGAAGAAATAAAACAGGAAATCATTAACTTCCTTGAGCATAACAACAATGAAGACACAAGCTACCAAGACCTGTGGGATACTGCAAAAGCAGTTTTGAGAGGAAAATTCATCGCTTTAGATGCCTACATTCGAAAAACAGAAAGAGAGCACATCAACAATCTCACAAGAGATCTTATGGAATTGGAAAAAGAAGACCAATCTAAGCCTAAACTCAGTAGAAGAAAAGAAATATCCAAAATCAAATCAGAGATCAATGAAATTGAAAACAAAAGAATCATTCAGAAAATTAATGAAACAAGAAGTTGGTTTTTTGAAAAAATAAATAAAATAGATAAAACACTGGCCAGACTAACTAGAAATAGAAAAGTAAAATCTCTAGTAACCTCAATCAGAAATGATAAAGGGGAAATAACAACTGATCCCACAGAGATACAAGAGATCATCTCTGAATACTACCAGAAACTCTATGCCCAGAAATTTGACAATGTGAAGGAAATGGATCAATATTTGGAATCACACCCTCTCCCTAGACTTAGCCAGGAAGAAATAGAGCTCCTGAACAGACCAATTTCAAGCACTGAGATCAAAGAAACAATAAAAAAGCTTCCAACTAAAAAATGCCCTGGTCCAGATGGCTTCACTCCAGAATTCTATCAAACCTTCAAGGAAGAGCTATTCCTGTACTGCAGAATTTATTCCAAAAAACTGAGGAAGAAGGAATCTTCCCCAACACATTCTATGAAGCAAACGTCACCCTGATACCAAAACCAGGAAAAGACCCAAACAAAAAGGAGAATTTCAGACCAATCTCACTCATGAATATAGATGGAAAAATTCTCAACAAAATCCTAGCCAATAGATTACAGCTTATCATCAAAAAAGTCATTCATCATGATCAAGTAGGCTTCATCCCAGGGATGCAAGGCTGATTTAACATACGCAAGTCCACAAACGTTATCCACCATATTAACAGAGGCAAAAATAAAGATCACATGATCCTCTCAATAGATGCAGAAAAAGCATTTGATAAAATCCAGCATCCTTTTCTAATTAGAACACTGAAGAGTATAGGCATAGGTGGCACATTTCTAAAACTGATTGAAGCTATCTATGACAAACGCACAGCCAATATTTTACTGAATGGAGTAAAACTGAAAGCTTTTCCTCTTAGAACTGGAACCAGACAAGGTTGTCCTCTGTCACCTTTACTATTCAACATAGTGCTGGAAGTTCTAGCCAATACAATTAGGCAAGACAAGGAAATAAAGGGAATCCAAATGGGAGCAGAGGAGGTCAAACTCTCTCTCTTTGCTGATGACATGATCTTATACTTAGAGAACCCCAAAGACTCAACCACAAGACTCCTAGAAGTCATCAAAAAATACAGTAATGTTTCAGGATATAAAATCAATGTCCACAAGTCAGTAGCCTTTGTATACACCAATAACAGTCAAGATGAGAAGCTAATTAAAGACACACTCCCTTCACCATAGTTTCAAAGAAAATGAAATATCTAGGAATATACCTAACGAAGGAGGTGAAGGACCTCTATAAAGAAAACTATGAACTCCTCAGAAAGGAAATAGCAGAGGATATTAACAAATGGAAGAACATACCATGCTCATGGATGGGAAGAATC
Organism: Nycticebus coucang; assembly: GCF_027406575.1. Lineage (NCBI taxonomy): Eukaryota > Metazoa > Chordata > Mammalia > Primates > Lorisidae > Nycticebus > Nycticebus coucang. Next base: position 60,407,103 of record NC_069780.1, on the reverse strand, counting down.
AACATTGTTAAAATGTCTATACTTCCCAAAGCAATCTACCTATTCAATGCCATTCCTATCAAAGTACCTACATTGTACTTTCAAGATTTGGAAAAAATGATTCTGCGTTTTGTATGGAACCGGAAAAAACCCCGTATAGCTAAGGCAGTTCTTAGTAACAAAAATAAAGCTGGGGGCATCAGCATACCAGATTTTAGTTTGTACTACAAAGCCATAGTGGTCAAGACAGCATGGTACTGGCACAAAAAGAGACATGACACTTGGAATCGAATTGAACACCAAGAAGTGAAAGTAACATCTTACAACCACCTAATCTTCGATAAACCAAACAAGAACTTACCTTGGGGGAAAGACTCCCTATTCAATAAATGGTGTTGGGAGAACTGGATGTCTACATGTAAAAGACTGAAACTGGACCCACACCTTTCCCCACTCACAAAAATTGATTCAAGATGGATAAAGGACTTAAATTTAAGGCATGAAACTATAAAAATCCTCCAAGAAAGCATAGGAAAAACACTGGAAGATATTGGCCTGGGGGAAGACTTCATGAAGAAGACTGCCATGGCAATTGCAACAACAACAAAAGTAAACAAATGGGACTTCATTAAACTGAAAAGCTTCTGTAAAGCTAAGGAGACAATAACCAAAGCAAAGAGACAACCCACACAATGGGAAAGGATATTTGCATATTTTCAATCAGACAAAAGCTTGATAACCAGGATCTATAGAGAACTCAAATTAATCCATATGAAAAAAGCCAACAATCCCTTATATCAGTGGGCAAGAGACATGAATAGAACTTTCTCTAAAGATGACAGACGAATGGCTAACAAACACATGAAAAAATGTTCATCATCTCTATATATTAGAGAAATGCAAATCAAAACATCCCTGAGATATCATCTAACTCCAGTGAGAATGGCCCACATCACAGAATCTCAAAACTGCAGATGCTGGCGTGGATGTGGAGAGAAGGAAACACTTTTACACTGCTGGTGGGACTGCAAACTAGTACAACCTTTCTGGAAGGAAGTATGGAGAAACCTCAAAGCACTCAACCTAGACCTCCCATTCAATCCTGCAATCCCATTACTGGGCATCTACCCAGAAGGAAAAAAAATCCTTTTATCATAAGGACACTTGTACTAGATTGTTTATTGCAGCTCAATTGACAATCGCCAAAATGTGGAAAGAGCCTAAATGCCCACCAACCCAGGAATGGATTGACAGGCTGTGTTATATGTATACCATGGAATACTATTCAGCCATTAAAAAAAATGGAGACTTTACATCCTTCGTATTAACCTGGATGGAATTGGAAGACATTATTCTTAGTAAAGCATCACAAGAATGGAGAAGCATGAATCCTATGTACTCAATCTTGATATGAGGACAATTAATGACAATTAAGGTTATGGGGGGGGAAGCAGAAAGAGGGATGGAGGGAGGGGGGTGGGGCCTTAGTGTGTGTCACACTTTATGGGGGCAAGACATGATTGCAAGAGGGATTTTACCTAACAATTGCAATCAGTGTAACCTGGCTTATTGCACCCTCAATGAATCCCCAACAATAAAAAAAAAAAAAAAAAAAAAGATATACAAATGGCCAAGAAACGAGAAAAAATGTATAGGAGCACTAAGCATTGGGGAAATGCAAATTAAACAACCATGAGATACCACCTTGTCAGAGGGGCCTTTTTCAAAAAGTCGAGAAGTAAGGGATGCTGGCGTGAATGCAGTAAAAACACAATGCTTACATTATTGGTAAGTATGTAAATGAATGCAAGCTTTGTGGAAAACAGTATGTAGAGTTTTTAAAAATAGGCCGATCATTCCATCCAGCAATCTAACTACTGGGTATGTACCGAAAGGAAAATAAATCATTGTATCAAAAGATATTTGTACTGGAATGTTTAAGGTTGCAGCACAATTCACAATTGCAATGGTATGGAAGCAACCAAAGTGCTTATCAACTGATTAGCAGAGAAAGAAAATGTCAGATACATACATACATATACACACACACACACACACGTGTATATATATGTATATATATACATATACACACTTTATATATATATATATACATACACACACACATGTGGCACATGTACACACACACACACACACACGTCTTAAAACAATGAAATAATGTGTCTTTGGGAATCTGGATAGAAATTGAGACCATTATTCTATGTGAAGTAACTCAGGAATGAAAGAGCACAAACCATATATACTACATGTTCTCACTTATAAGTAGAAGTTAAACTTTGAGTATATATGATCACAGAAAGTAGTATTATATACATTGGAAACTGAGAAGGAAGGGGGACTAATAATTACCAATCTGGTACAATGTACACTATTCATGTGATGGATACAAGAAAGTACTGACCTTACCACTATACAATTCATCCATATAACAAAAAACACTAAAGCTATGAAGATAAAATTAAAAAAATACCTCTTATATCAGACCATGTTACAGCAAACTATTGTCTTTAACTGCAGTAACATATCAAACAAGGACTATGAACAATTAGACTCAAATACTCTTGAAATGCCTATTGTTACCTCATCTTTAACTTGTTTTATTTGGCTCAGTTTATTTCATAGGAGCTCTTGGTAAAAAATATACTTTGGTTTTTTCATATTATCTTCTTGAGAGTTATTATAATAATTTCCCTAGTGCACAGTACCCCCTTAAATCTTAAATACTTTGTATTCAATCATCCTTTGAATGTGGAATGCTTTCACTTTGGGTCAATAGCAAAATGAGGAATCACTCAACTAATGTGAATTCCTTACTTGTGATTTTCATACTGAGAGCAAATGTAATTTATAGTGCTGATGGAGAGTGACATTTACTTAATGTTATGGATAATTCTTAAAATTGAGAGAACAAAGGGAGAAATTGATGAATCAAACTATTAACAAAATCTGGCTTGAGAGAAACTTTGTATTCACATACTTGAGTTTTTAAGTACGAACTGCCACTCTACACTTAGTAGGTAAGCAAACCATAAACCTAACATAGAAGTATGCTTCTGCAACAGCAGCTGAGTCTCAGCCAATCACAGCTGTTCAACCACTCACAGGTGGCAAATTGTCCAAATGATGTTCAAATAAGGAGAACACTGAGCTATAACTAATCCAGCTGTTTCTGTACCTCACTTTCATTTTTGTACATCACTTTCCTGTATCTGTCCATTTATCTTCTCTGACCATGAAGCATCCCTGGCGTCTCTCTGAATTTGTTCTGATTCTGAGGACTACAGAATGCAATTTACAACACATTTTGTTTGTCTCAATTTAGTATTCTCAAGCTGTCTACATAAAACAATTAGAAAATAATTTTTTCTGGTATCATTAAGGAATTGAAATAAAAGTTTTAGTATAGAACATCTAGGGAGGGTAAGTATAAGTTATTCCTATTTCTTGTCTTTGCTTAGGAATTTTTTGTAGTTTTCATATTTTCTAGTTTTAAAATAATTATTTTAAAATTATTTCCCCTTTCCCCTTTCCCCATATTCTCAGGTTATTAGTTTCATAGTAGGGCTGAGACGTGAGCAACTTGTTAAATTGAATATGTGTAAATTCTTTTCATTTAACAGTACCAAATCATTTATTCTTAAAGACTCAAGGAGGCAGTTTCACCCATAATTTATCCTTTTTTTCACTTTTAGGCTTCTATATTTAATTTTTCAGTTTCTATATTTAAAGCTAAAATGTTATAATACTCTTCCTACAATTAAAAATTTTAAAAGGTCGAACTTTAAACATCATCAAATATAATATTTCTAGAAAACAATTAATGTGATGTTTAAGTGCATTGCATTATCATTTTCAACACCTACCTATGCGTCTCTGCATAATAAAATATTTCTTATACTAGTTATTGGGGAAAACACTTTGATAGTTTATAAAAATTTTATTTTATTATTTTAAAATTTGTATGAAAACTAGAAAAAATTCCTAAGCAAAGACAAGAAATAGGAATAACTTATACTTACCCTCCCTAGATGTTCTATACTAAAACTTTTATTTCAATTCCTTAATGATACCAGAAAAAATTGTTTTCTAATTGTTTTATGTAGACAGCTTGAGAATACTAGATAGATAGATAGATAGATAGATTTAAAGTAAAACTATTTTCTTTTTTAAAGACTGTATTTTGGAGAAGATTGGGGTTCACAACATAATTCAGAGGAAAGTACAGATTTCCTACACACAACATGTCCCTACACCTGCACAACCTCCCTCACTACCAGAATCCTTATCCAGGGTGTTCATTTGTTACAAATGATAAACCCACATTGACATGTAATAATTGCCCAAAGTCCATTGTTTATATTATGGTTCAGTCTTGGTGTTATACATTCTCTGGATTTGGGCAAATGTTGCCGCCATTATATGACCATATTCAGTATTTTTAATGCCCCCTCCAATGCTCTGTGCTCTATTTATTCGCCCTCCCCACCCCTTCTGCCCCTAAGAATCCTCAATTATTTTTACTCTCTCTGTAGTTTTGCCTTTTCCAGGAAGTTATTTAGTTGGAATCATAATGTGTAGCATTTCAGCTTGGCTTCTTTCACTTTGTAACGTACATTTAAGTTTCCTCCACATATTTTCACGGCTTGCAGGCTCATTCCTTATTTTCTCCCTTTTTTATCCTCTAATTTTTTTAAATTTATTTATTATTAAATCATAGTTGTGTACATTAATGCAATCATGGGGCACCATACACTGGTTTTATATACCATTTGACAAATTTTCATCACACTGGTTAACATAGCCTTCCTGGCATTTTCTTAGTTAATGTGTTAAGACATTTATATTCTACATTCAGTAAGTTTCACATGTACCCTTGTAAGATGTACTGTAGGTGTGGTCCCACCAATTACCCTCCTTCTGCCCATCCTCCCTCCTTCCCTTCCCTTCCTTTCCCCTTTCCCCATATTCTCAGGTTATAATTGGGTTATAGCTTTCATATGAAAGCTATAAATTAGTTTCATAGCAGGGCTGAGACATGAGCAACTTGATTTCCTCCAGATCCATAATAGTCAGAGATTTTAACACTCCCTTGGAGGTGTTGGATAGATCCTCCAATAAGAAGCTGAGTAAAGAAATTTTAGATTTAAACTTAACCACTCAACATTTGGATTTAACAGACATCTACAGAACATTTCCTCCCCAAAAAACTGAATAAATATTCTTCTCATCAGCTCACAGAACATACTCCAAAATCAATCATATCTTAGGTCACAAGTCTAACCTCAGTAAATTTAAAGAAATAGAAATTATTCCTTGCATCTTCTCAGACCACCATGGAATAAAAGTTGAACTCAGTAACAACAGGAATCCGCATACTAACACAAAAACATGGAAGTTAAATAACCTTAAGCTGAATCATATAGCTGGATCATTGACAAGATTAAGAAGGAAATTACCAAATTTTTGGAACAAAATGACAATGAATACATGAATTATCAGAATCTCTGGGATACCACAAAAGCAGTCCTAACAGGGAAATTTATTGCACTGCAAGCCTTCCTGAAGAGAACGGAAAGAGAGGAAGTTAACAACTTAGTGGGACATCTCAAGCAACTGGATAAGGAAGAACATTCCAACCCCAAACCCAGTAGAAGAAAAGAAATAACCAAAATTAGAGCAGAATTAAAAGAAATTGAAAACAAAAAGTTTATACAACAGATCATTTCGTTTTAGAGATAAATAATACTCCAATCAATGGACATAGCACAATTTGTTTCCTGATTCACTTACTGAAGGAGATGCTTGCTTCAACATTTTGGCAATTATTAATAGAGCTGCTATAAACATCCATGTGCAGACTTTATGTGGGGATTTACGTGTTCAAGCCCTTTGGATAAATATCAAGGAGAGTGCTTACTGGATATTAAAAGTATGTTTAAGTTCATAAGAAACTGACAATCTCTACCCAGGGCGACACAGTAAGACTCTGTCTCAACAACAAAAGAAAGAAAAAAAAAAAGAAAGAAAGAAAGAAACTGACATTCTGTCTTGGAAAGTGGCTGTCGCATTTTTCTTTCCCACCAGCAATGAATGAGAGTCATTACTATCAGTTCTCACCAGCATTTGATTTGTCAGCATTCTGAATTTTAGTCATTTTACTCGTTGTTGTTTTAATTTACATTTCATTGATGACATAAGATGTGGAATGTATTTTCATGTGGTTATTTTATATCTGAATATCTTTGATTAGGTGTCTGTTGAGGCCTTTAGTCCTCAAGAGTTGTCCATTGTATTAATTGAGTTGTTTTCTTATTGTTGAGGTTTAATAGTTCTTTGTATATTTTGGATACTGATCCTTTACTATAATATGTATCTTTTTCAAACATTTTTCCCAATCTGTGGCTTGTGTAATTCTCTTGACATTGTTTTCCATAGAGCCTAAATTTGAAATTTTAATAAACTCCAGCATATCAAATATTTCTTTCATGGAACTTGCCTTTGGTTTTGTATCTAAGGTTAGGTTGTCTTCTATATTATCTTTCAGGAATTTTATAGTTTTATAATTTACACTTACATCTATGATCTAATTTGAATTAATTTTGTGAAAAATGTCAGGTCTGTGTCTAAATTTGTTTATTTGCTTGTTGATGTTCAGCTGCTCCAGCATCATGTGTTTAAAAAACATTTTATTTATTGTCTTTGCTCCCTTTTCAATTATTAGTTCACTATATTTATGTGGTTGAACATTTTTATTTTATTTCATTTTTACTTTTTACCATAATTCACATTTTAGATAAGAATATTTTTTAAATATTTATTTTGAAAATTACAATTTCATCTGAAGAAAATGTTATCCCAAGTCATCACTCAATCAAAATTACTGCACATTTCTTACAGTAGTGTGATAAATAATGAAGTTATGTAAATTAGCAGAATATAAATATAATTCACATTTTAATAAATTTCATTACACCATGTAAAATTTTGAGGTATTGGAAATTTATATTATTTCTACAATAATTTGGGGGTAACTTTTTAAAAACATGTCATAGAATTATAAACTATTATTCTGAAAGTGACAATTTGAAATTTATACATTTTATACATTTTTATTACTTTTAATAATTTTCACTAATACAATACTTCTTCAATATTAGGAATTGGGAAATTTTCTTTAATGAATAAACCTTACTAAGTTTATGGATACAATGTCCTTTTAACAAATGATGCTGGAATAACTTAACATCAATAAGCAAATAAATAAACATAGACACAGATCTTACATGCTTCACAACAATTATAACCTTATTGGTTATAATTAATCTTATAAAAACTTCTGATGATTTTATATGATTGTCCTAAAAGAGAAACAAAAAAAAGGAAAACGAGGTATTTAGTCTTTAATAGCTAATAATTTATATGACATGATTACAATGTTTAATATTCATTAAATGTTTACCATTTCTAAGCACTATCATAAATGTTTTATATAAGTTATGTCATTTAATCCTCTTGACAACTATATTACATGTATAGTTTTATAATCATCATTTTCAGATTAGGAAATTGAAGTAGCTAATTTATCAAGATTTGCAGTATTTAACAAGAACCAGGATTTGAATCCCTGCACAATGATCTCACTTCTTTTTTAACCACAAAAATGAATGCAAATATAATCAAAGCCTCAAGCTAAGCATAACTATAAAAATGTTTCAATATAATAACAAGTTAATGCAGGGCAGATTTTTCTTCTTGCTGGTGGTCTCATACTTATCCAGTTCCTTGAGAAAGATTTGAGAGGAAGGTCAATATAGATGAAAAGAATAATCATTTTAAATTTCAGACTAATATGAGAGTACAAACAATTAGATTATAATGTTTGCCTTTGTTAGGTGAGGTCCTTGTTATAGTTGTGTTCCACAACCAGATGTACCATAGACCCTTACATTGTGCCTATTAGGTGGGAGCACACCCACCCCCTCCCTCTTCTCATCTCCTCCCTCCCTCCTCCCCCCACACTTGAATTAAACTTTTTCTCATGTGTGGGCATGTATTAGTTTGTCTACTGGGTTGATATTAGTATTGAGTGCATTGGATACTTGATATTCCATTCTTGTAATACTTTACTAAAGAGAATGTTCTACAACTCTATCCAGGTTGGCAAAGGATGTAAAGTCACCATCTTTTTTATGGCAGAACAGTATTACATGGTATACATACACCACAGTTTGTTAATCCATTCCTGGGCTGATGAGTGCTTGAAAGAATAATTTTAAAATAATAGCTAACATGTGAAGGACATGTACCACTCATCATTTTCATTAAGTATACCTACATTTTGAAAAGGGTAGAGAGTAGGAATCAAGACCATTAAATATTGGTTGTATTTAAATTTTTCACTGGTAAAATGGACAGAAAGTACAATGAAGTTAATCACAATAATAATGAGAAGTCATTAAAGAGAAAATCTTGTATAATTCATTTGCAGTTGTCTTTATTCTTTATATTTGTATATTACCTAAAAGAAAAGAAAATTTAAAAGGTACAAACTTGTAATATAAAAACAATTGAAAATATCAATGATGGGATCCATTTGGACCCATCAACATGCTTTTATTATTAAATTGAAAACATTTAAACAAATAACAGCTGCAAGTGTGTGGGGTGTGGATAGGACTCTCCTCTAAACTTTTGCTGATGTAAGCAAACCTTCTGAAATATACAGGATCCTTTCTGGTGGGTCTCACACCAGAAGGGAGACAGACCACTGGCGCATGGATAATTTCCACTTGTTTCCTTCACTTACTTCTCCTTAATTTCCCATTTATTTGCTTTCCCTTGGAAGTCCAACTCCCTTTCTCATTACAATAATATTTAAATCCCTAACTCTAGATGTTCTAGAGGCCACTTCTTTTGTCTCCCATGTAGGCAAATAAAATTTTTTTTCTGTTATTCTGTCTTTTATCAATGTATTCACAAGCCCCCACTGACTGCACCTATGTTAAAAGAGAAGGATTTTTATTTTCCTCCAAACATCGGATATATGGAATTAATAGAAATAAAGTAAATATTAGTTTCCATGTCCAGTCTTCCAAGTAAAATTTGTTAATTCTGATTTTTACACAAAAGCATATTTTTTAGGGAGTGCAAAATAAAAATTTGCCTCCCCCAGAAAAAAAAATGCTCTTTTGTGCAAATACATAGATATATAAAGGTTTCCATATCTTCAGAAACTGTGATTCCATAATGAATGTTTTACTTCATGTTTGTAATTCATAGAAATGAATGCATCAAGTTATAAAGCCTAAATATCTCGGTGATATTAAGAAATGTAATATTGAGCTTCCTGCAATCTCCCCCATTTGATAGCTAACACACTTTCTGGAAAGGCACCTCCACCAGGAAAGTCTTGTTTCTCATTTTCCCGTCATTCCTCTACCCACTATAATCTGCCCTCTGCTCCCAAATAAACCACGGAAACTAAGATTGTCAAGTTTAAGGAAAAAGAATTGGTCTTGCGTCCAAGTCCAATTAATCTTTCTATTTTTTTCTTGACCTTTTCTATTTTTTAACTTAAAAAGTGACAAATGTATCCTCTAAGTGTTTTTAATTCAGAAATAAACAAAAGAAAAAAGTAAGTCATCCTTATCTGCTCCCCTTCTATATTTTTACAACCCACTGCACATTGATCTCAAAGGTTTAAACACCTCCTGAATATTTTTCTACTTCCCCTTTTCATTTAATTGATTCATGTTTTCACATTATTTTCCTTATATTTTTACACATTTGTACATTTGTTCAATTTTTTCCTTGAATGACTCTCTTCTCGTTGCTTCTAAGAAAACACTCTCCTTTTATCTTTTTTTTATGCTTTTCTTGATTCTTTTAAGACTCTTGTTCAAACTAAATTCCTTCTGCTCTTCTGTTTATTTTGTGTCGTTTCATTTATTCCATTTAGTTTTTAGCATTTGCCTTTGCATGCTTCCTTTTTTCTTACCTCTCTGCAGACTAATCTTCTATGAGCTTCTTTTCCTTCAAGGTTTAAATTTCCTGTGTAGACTGAGGACTCATAAAAGTTATTCCTAATCTGAAAATTTTTCTACAGCTTCTGACCCACATATCCATCTATAGTCAGGCGCTTCACAGACTGTGAGGAGCTCAGTAAGTACATATATTCCTGAGCTCATTATGTACCCAGCCAACTAGCAGCTGTCCTGTTCGTGATCACAGTGAAAGACACTAGCACCTACTTAATCATCCAAGCTAGACACCTATATTGCCAGATTCACTACCATAGTACAAACATCCAACTAATCACTCCAATATATTCTCCACAAAGTGTCAATTACAATAATGTTACTAATATGCACATTGAATAATGTCATACACCTAATATACCAGACATGGAATAAAATTCAACTTTTCGTTCTGGCATATAGAGCCTTTAAGATATGACCAGCCTTCTCTAACTTTCCTTAAGAGCTGCATGTCTCATAAACACCACAGCACAGTGGTTCAGAAGCCACTCCCTGGAGACAGACACCAGGCAAAGAATCACTACTTAGTTCATGGTCATGATCATAACAGCTTTATTCACCTCATGGACTTGTGTGAACAATACCGAAATCAGAAATAACAGTTAACAAATATGAAATGCTATAACTTTCATTCTGTCCTTTAAATAATTTTTGTCCTGTCTCACCATTATGCTTAATTCCCATTCCTTCTGCAAATAATCTTTTTGTGTGTGTGTACAACGTGCCAGTCACTGAGCTAAGAAGTCATTACACAATATGCAGATAGCTCAGACCCCAAAGAACATACAGTCTAAGCTGGAGAAGAAAAAACTTTTAAAAATACGTAATTACACAAAAGCCTATTTTATTACAGCTGTGGTAAGCTTAGTAATAAAAAGTAAACTCTTCAATTTAATCAATTGCAAGGAAACCTGGCCTAAGAATGTGTCATTTATCTGAGATCTAAAGAATGAAGAACAGTTAGCTGTTTGAGTGAGTTTTAAAGAACAGGGAATTTATAAGAGGGCAAAATATTTAGCTTCTCCCCCCTTATCACTGAAACACATTCACTATGCACTGGTTACCCTTTTACTTTAGAAGTCTGGTTAACACAGCAAGATAAGCAAAGCAACTTTATTGCAGATAGGCAGAAGGCACAACAGAAGCCTGGCATTCCTGCAAGCCTGAGCCAGTCTTCAAAAACTCAGGAAAGCTGCTCAGGACAGAAGGAGTCTCACCTGCGTGTGCTCCACGTTGCCCTACAGCTGAGAGACACCGAAAGACTTCTGTCTTGGGTTTTATACTCCTGGGGCTGGGAGGCAGGTGGTAAAGCACTGGAATCACAGAACTAAAGTGTTACAGGACATTTTGTTCAAGGAGAAACAGGAACAGAGCCCAGCTGTTCAGGATAGTCTTTTTTTATCACAGGATGTTGCATTTCCAAAATATTCAATTATCCTGAGTTCTACAAGCTAAAGAAGGGTAAAACTGAGTTGGTGTCATCTGGGGACCTGTCCTCCAATTCAATCTCAAATTCAAATCTCAAATTTGCAATCTCAAATTCATTGTTTATGTTTACTCAATCCTAATGGTTTCGCTTAGACTAGTTCATTATTCCCAAGTGTACTCAAATTTCTTTGTAGTCCAGCATTGACCACCTCCCTCTTTTTTTATATTACGTATTCACATGTAAAATAACTTTTTCTTTCTCTTGATCATCCCGGGGGGCAAATTACCTTAATTCCATTTTCAGACCTCTTGAATAGTCTTTCACTCATTAATAAGCTGATATCACACTTACATGGATAACAGTTTGGTGTCCTAAATCTTCCTGGAATTATTCTATCTTGTTTTGTTTTGCATTTCTACACTGAAATGTCAATTATTCAGTCAATTGGAAGGTCTAAGAGTGCAGACTCTGGATAATGGCAACAAGTGTTTGAATCAAAGTCCACCACCTATAAACTGTTTTCATGAGCAAATTTTTAACCACTTTGGGCTTTAATTTTGTCAGTAGACTAGTAATCAGATCTTTATGCTTTTTATATATTTGACAGTGAAAATAGATTATAAATTAGCTGGCACATGGTAAGTCCTTGACAATGTATTATTTTTTCATTAACTTTTATTCTAAATATCAGATCCTAATTTGTATAAATTCTATACTCTATTTTATCCTACAGTTTATAGTTTTATAACAAGATAGAATTCTACATCACACAGATCAACTCTTATTTCTGGGAGAGAAGTTTTATTTTAAGTCTAATAAAATTCTATGGGAAGCATGCACCCTTTTTTAGAGATTAAGTATACCTTACAGCTGCTTCTCTCTGGATAATCAAGTCTCCTCACACAGAGCACTATAAAAATCTACCATCGCCTTCCTTGGATAGAACCAGAATTAGAGTCTCTGGAGATGTGACCAAATCACTCCTATTGTATTATTTGGTGGTTACTACAGCCAAGTGATTTAAATAGCAGACACAGTTTAGGGATGAGAGGCTGAAGCCGAGAGATTATAGAAATACATGCAAAATTAAACAGGTAAGTGCATGTTACTCTGCTATGTACAAGAACATATATTAGGGGAGATGCTTACAGAGAAAGAAATATGATACTGTTACCTGCTTTATCTAAATGTTGTCTATATAAGAACAGCTTGTTAACAAATGGCTGCCATTCAAAATTATTAGTATTTTTAAACATCCATTATTAAGAACTTATTTCTCTTCAGCATTAATCAATAATTCTCCTCTTAAATAATTATTAAAGTCAAATACCAACATCTATCAACTTAAAACACCTAACCCAGAATTCTTTTTATAAAGAGAATGTATAGCATTTTATATCAGAGAGAAACATCCCAGACCATAAATACCATCAAACTGAAAGAACATTTGTAAAATTATATCATCGTCATTACATTTTGGAAATTATTTAAAAATTAGCAGTTGACAACTACGATGCATTTTCTACTATTTAAGATATATTTTAATAATATCTGTATCTGTTTATTAAACTTAAAAACACAGTCTTTTTTTCTGTTTCAAAGAGTCTGTGTCTTCTTATCCTACAAATGGAGGCCACCAATTAGTATAAAATCTTCTTCTGTTATACATATTTCCAGAAGGACTCTCCTTTGGAATGTTTGGAATGAAAAATCTCTTTCCTTTTATAAGTTCCTATTTTCAGTTGAGATTCTCTTTTACCAAAAGCTGGTCCCTTTGGTTTCATAGCAGCTCTTTCTTGCATCCACCTCAAGGCTGGCTCTATTTGCATATCAGTGTACAAATTGTTACAGTTTATTTGTAAGATAAAAGAACATTTTAATTTACACACAAACATTTAATTCTCAGTGTTCAACAAGAATTTTCACGAGTTGTGAAACTTCAGGAATTTACATAACCTCTGCTGGAGCTTCTCTATGTATAAACTGATGGCAGCAGTGCTATCAAGCTCATGATTTTGTTGTGAGGAGTGAATGTGTTAATTTAATCAGTATCAGTAGCCTTGCACCTGATAGACACTTCCTTGATGACTGCAAACTATGGGTGTCTCTGCTTTACAGAGTGGATTTTCTTGTTCTCTGATAACTTGAGCTATTAATAAAAATCACCCCAAACATATTCTGCTAATACTCTTTATCATTTCACTTGGGACACAATATTTGCAAGAACGTAAGCACCCTTTATTGGTGACCCTTTCTTCCTAATCTTTACTGTTCAGAATGTTAAACTATTAGAACAATGGAGGTAAGTAACTATACACTCCTTTCATAGAAGAAGCCCAGTTTTCAGTGAAATAATACACTATGTACAAAGTGATATTTTCATGTTTTGATACATTAATCTGTGACTGCAAATACACAAAGGAGAAATGCTCTTTTTTGATTCTTCTGCCAAGGATTAGTTTGTTTTCCTTTCATGTATATGGTCAACTCCTTCCTTATAGTAAATAAAAGTTCATCGCATATTCTGACATAGTATCAGTCCTAGTCTGGGTCACATTTGTCTTCATTTTTGTGAATTTAGGGAAAAGCTCAAAGAAATATGTCACATAAAGGGTTGCAAGCCAAATACCACTTTAAACTGGTAGTTTAATTGATTTCGTTTTTCTGTGGTATAATAATATTACTGATGTTCCCAAGCTGCCGATGCTTCAGTAAATTGCAGCAATGTCACTTTAAGTGCATGATGTAGCTTTTGACAAGAGTGTGTTTATAATATTTTATTTTCAGTACAGTTAAACTGCATTCTGTTTTTTTATGTTTTCACATCATTAAAAATTAAGTATCTATAAAGAGCATCCTCATGTAACAACCTTCTATTTCTGGAAAATAGGTTATTTCATTTCTTAAGATCCCAAGATGAGATTTTGCTCTCACATGCCATCTGGCAAGATAATAAGATAACATCTAAAATCAATACTTTAATACGATCCTGGCTAAAACCTAACCTCTATGAGAATTAATGGCATATGGCTGAAGCTTAGGAGAAGGAAAAAAGAAGTAATGTTGCTTTAAAAACTGCACACTCAAGAAAAAGAACTAAGAATTTTATTTTTTTGACATTTTTCAACTCAGTAAAATTGTACACTGCATATCCTGAAATACTTTTATAAAATTTTTTCTCAGATGAAATATTTTATGTTTAGTTTGCAAATCTCCATCTTTTTAAAATCAAAGAATAAAACAATATTTTAATTAATGATCATTGATTTAAAGTTAAAATAACACAGGTGTGTACAACAAATCCATACTTTGACTGAACAAGTAATTTAAGCTGAAAAAAATATAATGGCCAAAAAATAAGACCAAAGACCATAGAAATTATAACCAATACAAATCCTATATTTGTATTTCTGCACTTATTTTAATTTGAAATGAGAGAAGAGAGAAAATATTTACATGAGTTACTGAAGATGGATCTTAATCATCAAATATTGTACTCATTCACTGGAGATGGGAGTGTAAATGGGATTAATATTCTTAAATTATATCATAGTTAAAAATGTGATCTCTATGATTTTGATCCTTTGACGTTCATTGAGTTTGCTTTATAATCCAATGTGCTGTCAATATTTCAGAATGTTCTTTTTGTAAATGAAGTGTTTTTTGCAGTTTTTCAGTGGACAATTATATTTGTACATTAGATAAACCTTGATATTTCTGTTATTTAAATTATGTATATTTTAGTGATTTTTATCTGCATAAATAACTTAGACTTTGTTATTTGAATCTTTAAAAAGAATTGTGACATTGTCTAAATCTGTTTCCATTTTTGTTAGTTTTGCTTTATATATTTTAATTTGTATTATCAACCCACGCAAGTTGAGAATTGCCTTACCTTGATGTTGCATTTGTCTTTTTCTTATGTAATAACTCTACTTACCTACAGGAACTGTGTTGCCATAAAGTTTATTCTGTCCCCTATGTTAATGTCTCACCTCTCTATGGTTCATATGTTCATGGTATAATTTCCTCTGTAATTGTACATTCACATTGTCAGTAGCCTTTGGCTTTATATGTTTTTTTTTTTTTAATAGTACAGGGCTATTTTGTCCATTTTGATGTTATTCACTGACAATTTTGTTTTTTGAAATGTACATATCATTTATATTTATCATGACACCATTTGAGTATAACCATATAATACCATCCTCTTTTTCCTGTTTGTCCTATTTGTTGTGTTTTATATTATATTATTTTTTATATGTATACTTATGAATTAATGGTACCAGAAATTTCAGTATTTAGGGTGAAATTTGTAAAAATCTCAGCATTTTCACACAAAACGAGATCATTTAAAAATGACATGCTATTGTTTTCAAATATTTAAATTCTTTCAGTTTTATTTAGGTATAATTGACAAAAAATTATATACTATAAAATATAGTATATAATTATTGTATAATTGTATAGTATATTAGTATATAGTATATTGTATAGTATATTGTATATACTATAAAATATAGTATATATAAAAATAACATACTATGTACAAAGTGATTTTTTCCTGTTTTTATAAATTGTGAAATGATTGCCCTTAATCATCTAATTAACTTATACTTCTGACTTCTTTTACTACATTCCATAAAACATTATTTTTGTTTTTATAAAGATCAATGTTTGAAAGATCTGTTTATGTATTTTTTTAATTTCAAAATATTACAGGGGTTCAAATGTGTCTGGTTATAAGTATCAATTTTTTATGCTTGAGTCAGGGTTGAGTGTCCATCACCCAAATAGTGTTCCCTGTATCCATTATGTAGGTTCTTTCCCATCCTGTCTTCCTTCCAATCCCTGATTGATTTCCACTGAGTTTTCCTTCCCTCTGTGCACATGCATACTCACCAGTTGATTCCAGTTTGATAGCAAGTACATATGGTGTTAGCTTTTCCATTTTTTAGCTACTTTGCCTAAAATTATGGTCTACAGTTTCATAAAAATTGTCACACAATGCCTTAATTCATCCTTATTTGTGGC